>NW_004955413.1:29914398-29945509 GCF_000276665.1 Chinchilla lanigera
CAACAACCATTGAGAAAAGTTAATAATTATTCAATAGGTCACTCATGTATAGCTGTATTTATTTTCTTTAGAAGCCACTTTGAAGATACCAAAGTATAGTACAACAATTATTGATAATCTCCTACCTCTTTTGTCTGTAACTCACTATTATTTGTCTATTTGTTTTCCTGAGAAACTATTTTGTAGATAACAATATGTGAAACAATAACCATTGATAATTTCCTACCACTTTGTCTGTAATTTGGTAAGCCCCCCTATTATTATGTTATCCTTCTTTAACTCTTTAAAATAAAAAAAAAGAAACACACATACATTTACAAAATAACACGAAAACAATACAAGCAATACAGAATTTCAGACAAGGTGATAGGAAATTAACAATGGTGGTTGTATTACATGTTGATATCTTCAAATTGGTTACTTGGACAAACAAATATAGGCATGTGAGATTGATCAAACAATTAAACAAAGTGTAAGAACCTGGAAGAATGAATAAATCTAGGAGGTTCAATAGATATTGTGAAAGGGAAGGAAACTGCTCAAAAGGAAAGAACAACTAGGATTTGGGAAAAGAGGAAAGAAAAAAAGAAGGGAAAAATACGTATATATGTATGCACAGGATAGCTAAGATAGTTGTGCTACTGATTTCGATTGCTTTATTGAAAGGTGCTAGCATCCTGCAGAGAAGCAGGAATGGAAACCCGAGGGTGAGGGGCAGGGAATGGAGCCAGTTCGGCCCAGGAGCCCTTCAGCAGCCTGGGTCAGGGCAAATCTGCAGCTGCTGGCCAGTTCTGGGTCAGAGTCCTCAGTCACTCCGGTGATTGCTGGAACTTTCTCCTTCCTGAGGGCTGACTGACTGGGCTGAGAGAATTCCTGGCTGATTCTGGGAAACGACTTACATATTCTCTCACTAGGAGACAGAGTGGGAGCTGCCTTTGGTGGGCAGGGCCAAGCCTCTTGATGTTGCTTGGCTCTCAGGTGAGCACGTGACCCAGAACAGCCCTCCAGGGCTTTCCCTGAGGAGGCCTTCAATCCCAGAGCCTAAGGACTGGGCACTGCCAGGTTGGGGAGCCGAGAGTAAGAGAGGGGCCCGAGGCCTGGCCCTATCCTTCCGCTATTTGAGCCTCAGCTTCAAAGTGGAGACGGTTAGCCCTCAGTGGCAGTGAGGAGGCCCGGAGATCATGAGGACAGGAGAGCTTGCAAACATGTGAGAGCTCTCATCGTTCTTAACCACAAAAGTAACAGTGATGGTACCACTGCCGACGGAGCCGCACGGCTGCACCCCGAAAGGCTGGTGTCTTTCCAGTCCTGCGTGTCCATGTCTTCATCATCCGTGAGAGGCTCAGCACACAGGGGCTGTGTCATTACACAGGACGCTAATTCCTCACATTTCCTGTCACTCCTTGTTGGCCTCCCGGCAGACTGAGAGGTGACCATTGTCCTTTCAAAGACACTACTGTCAGGGCCCAGCTAGTGGGATCTGGAGATGACTGTGACCCCCCTAACAACAGTGACCCCTTTGTTGTTTTCTGGGACTGGATATCCCTGTGTAGTTCAAGCAGGCCTTGAACTCACTAGATAGCCCAGCCTGGCCTCGAACTCACTGCAATCCTCCTGCTTCAGCCTCTTGAGTGTTGGGATAACAGCTATGTGCCACCACTCCTGGTGTGTGTGTGTGTGTGTGTGTGTGTGTGTGTGTGTGTGGTCCTGGGAACTGAACCCAGGGTCTTTGCACTCAGCTACATCTCCAGCCCTTTTTCTTTTTTCTTTTTTTTTTATTTCTAGTAGTAGATTAGCAAAAATGATTCAGCCTGGAGTCTCTGTGTTAGGCCTTCTTGCTCTCTTGTAAATGGACTTCCCTTTAGCAATTCGCCTCAGGTATTTTTCTCTAAGGTCCCAGTTAAAAAAGGATCACTGTTAGCTGGGCGTAATGGTGCATACCTGGGATCCCAGCACTCAGAGAGGCTGAGGCAGGGAGATCATAATTTCCAGCCCAAACTGGCAATTTAGCAATAGCCTATCTCACAATGAAAATAATCACATGGGCTTCACAAGAGCAGTTATAAGGATGAAATGGGACAATAACATAAAACACTTAGCAGAACGCCCCCAGTAGGTGCACAGTAGGTCCCCAGGCAGCAGTGCCATCATTATAGATGCATTAGGACATTTTCAGGTAGGCGGCACCTTCTCATAGAGTCTAGGGTGGGTGCAAGGTGAGACTTGAGGTATTTCTAACTGTCATAACTGTCCCTTCATGCATCTGTCCCCTGCCAAGCAGAGAGCACTCTGGGACAGGGGCTCCTCTTTCCCATCTCTGTCTGGCACCGCTCCGGGCAGTGCCTGGCACAGAACAGGCACCCAGGAAACGTTTGTTGGATAAAAGTCCTGAAGACACAGCAAACCGACAGGAAGGGACCCACTGCTCACCCATGGCTTTGTCAGGCCAGTTGGTAGCTTGGATGTTACCCCGACAGCTGATGTGGCCAGCAGCAGCAGGGGCTGAGGAAAGACTGTTCTAAGGAGGCTTCAGATAGTCTCGTCTCAGACCTCAACCTGGGAAGTTCTTCCTAAATTCTGACTTGGATCCCTCCCTCCTTCCGTTCTCCTCCTCTCTCATACTATAACTGCTGGCATCTCCCAGAAAAGAGGCCACTGAAGGGTCCAGGACCCCACTGGCGAGAGCTGGCTTCCACTCCCCAGTGTACCCAGCCTGAGCATTGACTCCCTTGACCCTGGGCTACGTCCACGTCACCGTCCTGCTCTCTGAAGGCCAGCGCCAACGAAGGCAACTTCTCCCACTGCCTCCTCCTGCATCCTGACCTTAGACCCAAACCAAGGACCACCACAGTCCCAGAGAGCAGCGCTCCAGATTCCACGCTGCCTGCTCTAGCCCGTACCTTCAGCTTTGGAAGGACGGCAGGCCCCGCCAAGGGTGTTCGTGTGCCAGGTGCGTGGGGTTGGGGCAAGCACAGGTTTGTAAATGGTAAGGACTCCCGTGGGGCCGAGCTATTCTCCCAGCGCGGCAGCCACGCAGGGTGTTAGAGGGGAGACAGGCCTGATTTCCACTCTGCGGGGTGGAAACACACTTATCCCTGGCCCATCTTGACAATTTGGTCATTGCCCTTTGGAGCCCAACCTGGATAACTGCATAATTAATTGTGTGCAGGTAATTCACCCAGCGAGGTGGGGGTGGGGCGTGGGGAACCCGATTCCCACTGCCCTGGAGAGGTGTCAGTCGGCCTCTGCAGAGAAGCACCCTGTGCAAAGAAGTTTGAGGGATCTTTGCAGCTGGGGTGGGGCCTGGCCCCGCTGGTGGGTTGGCACCCTGAGAAATGGGCACCTCCAGGTTCAGGGAGAGGCAAGGTGAGGTGGAAGCAAGAGGAGGAAAGGGAAGGCGGAGCTCAGAGATTGGAGCCTTCATGTGCAGCCAAGTCTATTTCTAACAGAGATTGAAAAGGGAAAGACGCTTCCCACTGGACAGCCAGGCCTACTTGGAGAAACACCAGCGACTCGGCGTGTGTCTCCCCCAAGCAATACTTGAATGTCAGCACTGTTATTACCTTTTGGCAGGGGACAATGGTGAACCCCAGAGAGGGACCCAGAGTTGCTGACCTTCAGGGCCTCCTGCTCTCTCAGCTACAAATGCAAAGGGGAGGCTGCAGTCTTTATCCTGTATGGATAGTTCAAGTTCATGCATGGCTGCGGAACATTTATCATGTACCATGACAGTTTGGGTCTAAAATGCCCCCGAAGTCTCGGGAATTCAGAGGCGGGGCTTTTGGAAGGCGACTGGGTTATGGAGCATCTGAACTCATCGGTGGGTTTGTCCGTGGATGAGTTCATGCTGAACGCGCTGTGAAGAGGAGGGGCCTGTGCAGAAGAGGTGGGTCCCTGGGCGTGACCCGGAGGGGTATTTCCGGTTTCTGGCCCCTCCCTTGACTTCCTGTTGCTGCAAGTTGGGCAGCTTTGCTCCTCCAGGCCCTTCCCTCATACTGTTTTTGCCTTGAAGCCAGCTGACTATGGACTGAATCCTCTAAAACTGAGCCGAATTAAGATCTCTCCTGCTTTAAATTGTGGGTGCTGGGTATTTTCTTCCAGCAACAGGACTGCTAACACATCAAGTCCCTGAATATAAACATGCCCCAAATAAAAACAACAGTCCAGTAATGACCACACCTACAGGGCAGGACCCAAAGCCAGGACAGGTCCTGCTTTGGTGTGAGCACACTGAACTGGCCCGGGCAGTGAGGCCAGTCCAGAGGGGCACATCTCCCCATCAGTCACTGGGAGAAGAGCCCTAACCTCACAACTCCTGGGGAGGGACAAAGCCAAGGCCTAGCACTTCTCAACCACTCTTTCAAGATCCTCCCAAAGAATTTTCCTCATCTGTATCAGCTTTCTCATCTGCGAAATGGGCCTGATAATTACTACCTTGCAGGAGTTTGTAGGAATGAAGCAAGCTGGCATGGAGCCTGTCCTGGGAGACCAGCTCAGAAAACACTTGTTCCTGCTCCCCGCTTCCCCCTGGGGACTTGATTTTGCAGCTCTCAGGAAACACTGCTTTACACTTCTTTTTTCCTTTTTTTTTTTTTTTTTTGCATGTCTCCTACAGCTCAGGTATGGAGGAGGCCCTGAGGTACTGGGACAGCTGTGACACAGTGCCCTTAGGGACACTGTCAGAATGATAATGTGAAGAGTAACCAGGCCTGTCTCTCAGGCCCGTTCAAGCCAGCTTCTTTGTCTCTTCCAAACTTACTGTGTTGACATTTATTGCCATTGTTTTTATTTCTTTTCTCTCTATGCACCAAACTGTTTAAGATGAAGCATTTTAATCTCACAAAAGAAATTCTGGGAAAAGAATCCAATAAAATTGGCCATAATTTAACTTTACAAACTTAAAAACACCATGTCCATTTAGACTCCTAAGAATCAAAGAAACCCTTATTACTTTGGTTGCTAGGAAGCTCAAATCTAAATTTTTTGCACAGTTGGACAACCTCCTGTCTGACACTTAAATTTAATTGTCTCTCCCATCTTGTTTCTGGTCCCCATTTTCTTACTCTGTGTTATACTGTTCTAAAGCATACAGGTTATGCTTAAAGGGAAGTCACTGTGGGTCTTTTTGTGAACCATAAATTATAAACAATTTTATAAATGATTAAAAGAAGGTTGGAGATGCAGCTCAGTGGTAGAGCACTTACCTAGCAGTATGAGGTCCTGGGTTCCATCCCAAGTTCTACCACCAACACCAACACCAATAGCAGAAGGTGAAGAGTATTATAATAGAAATCATTGGACAAATAGCCAAATTTGGAAGTCACCGAAGCTTCCATCAATAGTAGACGGTTAAGAAAATGTGGTCCCCACATCTGAGAAAACAGTACCCAACCTTTGAGAAGACAGAGATTCACACATACTACCATGTGGAGGAGCCTTGGAACATCAGGCCGAGTGGCTGTGCCAGCTGCAGCAGGACAGTGATGTGCTTGAGAAGTCAGACTCCTGGCGACAGCAAACAGAATGAGGGAGGGGTGCCAGTGGCTGGAAGGGGGGCAGTGGGAGGCGTTGGCTTCCTGGGGGCAGAGCTTCCGTTTGGGGGGATGAGAATGTTTTAGAAGTGGACAGTGGTGATGGCTGCACGACAGTGGGAAGGTATGCAGTGCCACAGAGTTGCACACTTTTAAAAAACAATTAAAATGGTCATTATACTGCCAGGTAGGGTGGCACACACCTGTAATCCCAACACTCAGGAGGCTGAGGCAGGAAGAGCACCATGAGTTCGAGGCCAGCCTGGGCTAACTAGTGAAAGAAAATGAAAAATAAAATGGTAAATTTTAGGTGATGGCTATTTTACCTAACTTTTAAAAAAAACTTAATAAGAAAAAGGAAGAAAGAATGAAAGAACGTGAATGTGAATGTTGTAAAACTTTTGTCTTCTAGAATGTTGCCCTGGGCCAATTTCTGCAATATTTTCTTAGTGGGGGGATTGTGCGGTAGCTTCCACGTTTTGATTTATCTCTGCTGCTGCCAGAGTTAATTGTTCCAGGCCTCTCCAAGGAGGCCTCTCCATGCAGACACTGACTTGCCTTCAGCCACAGAGCTCGCAGCCTTCTGTAATTCGGGCGTGCAGTCCACTCCCGCTCCCGGGTCTCAGAGCAGAGGTCATTTGCAAAGCGGCAGGACACACTCACTCCTCGTGGCCGCTCCACCCCTCCTGACCTCAGCCTCGCCTTCCTCAGAAGGCAGCACTACCACTGCATCTTTCAGCCCCCAGGACTGTCATCACCTCACCAGTTCATTTTATCTCTGGCCTCAGGGTATTCACACCGCTTCCCTGTTATTAGCAATATTATATCATCATCCACAATTTCGCCTGTCAGCCGTTGGGGGAGGGAGGTGCCGTTAGAAGACAGGCCACTGAGTGGAGCAAAGGCGCAGCCACCTCTCTTCAGGGAAGAAGACAGGCGGGGCGGGACAGTGGCCAGTGACCGAGGGGCTGAGAGGAGGGCTTCATGTGACCGACCAGCACCGCTCGCTGAGCCCTGCAGCAGACGCGGCACTGCAGGCTGGGCATGGAGCTTGGGGGAGGACAGGGCTGCCCGCTTGGCCTGTGGGCCAGTGCCCTCCAGGCCTGGCGGTGCTGGTGCCGGACCTGCTGGAACCTGCACTGGAGGAGACTGTGCCCAGCCCCAGGCAGGGCGGGGATGCCGTTTCCCTGGCAACTGACTTACAACAGCAACGCACGTTTCTAACCATAACAGCCTGGGGAAAGCAGCTCAGACTGTGGGATCAGATGGCCTGACTCTGAGTTGCAGTTGTGCCTCCGACAAGCTGTGTGATGTAGCGGTGTGACAAGCTGGGCCTCTCTGAGCTAGACATGGAGAAGAGAGCGCTGACCTGAAAGCTGCTAGGACAGTGCCCCATAGCATACCTGGGAAGGGCTCGATGGTGCTTGGTCCCCCTCACTCCACCTCAGTGCAGCAGAAAATATGGTCCTGACAGTTGGGGGTACAGATAGTGGCTACCTGTTTAGCGCACCCCTGAAATCTGTATTTTTTACTGTTTTGAAACAGGGTCTTGCTACGTAGTCCAGACTGGCCCTGAATTCACAGCAATCAACCTCACGAGGGCTGGGCTTGCAGGCGTGCGCCACCAAGTCCCGCTCTGTATTCTGTCCTTTGATGGGTGGAGACCACGGTCACTGTCCCCTCCTCAGACCCGGGGGTGCTGGCATCCTGCAGCCAGAAGGGCTAACTCCTGAGGGGCAGCCAGCAGTCAAGCAAACGGAGGAAGTGACTGTAGAAAGCTGCACCGAGTAAGGTGGGCTGCACGGGTGGCGCTCGGCGCAGGGTCCAGCCCGCAGTGAACGCCGTCTCCCGCCTGGCCTCTGCTCTCCTTCTGGAATGAGAACAATCCACGGCCTACAGGGGACCGTTGTCAAGCACGAGGCCAGGGGAGCTTGAGGCCCAATAGAACCAGCAGCAGAGAAACAACGAGCCCCTTCTGGGTTCTTGACAGCTTATTACTCGGACCCCAACGCTGGTGTGCAGAGCAAGACAAAGGACAGACCGGTCCGCTGCTGAGACTCACAGGTGACACAGGCTGCAGTCACCCCATGGGGGCGAGGAGGATGAGGCAGAAAGTCTCCCATAGCATACCTGGGAAGGGCTTACAACAGCAATGCACGTTCAGCGCTCAGAACCTGGGTGTCCACGGGCTTCCTCAACATCTCCCCAGAGCCAGCCGTGGTCTGTAAAGAAGCGTGTGACAAACGGTCTGTCTCAGCAGCCCGTGCCATGTGCTCAGGGTCTAGGACGATGACGAAAAACTTTCTACAGCTTTCAGTGACGCAACAGCCGATGCAGCGTGTGTGCTGTAGGCTCACCACCACTGCCCTAGGAGGACCAACAAGACACACCACAGCTGTGTTCCGGGCTTTGTCCATGGGACCAAGCTGGAAACACACAAGGGTCCAAAGGAAGCTGATCTCCGTCAAGAGTACGAGCACTGTTGTCAGCAAAACCCATGGTCAGGAACACAGGTATTTTTCTTTTCAACTACAACAGTTCCTTTAAAAAGTGATTTCTACACTTTGGCCTTTGCTGTTTTTTAAATGAGGTTTAACATACACACAGTGAGGTATGTACATCACAGCGTGCAGCGTAGGGGATGCTTCTACCTGTGTACGCCTGCATGCTCCCTGAGCTCAGAGGGCAGCCTCGGTGTCCAGAGGCCCCCACACACATCCTGGCTCCTGTCCCTACTCTGTTCACTTTTGATCTCCACGTGAATAGGGCTGTATAGTATTACAAGGTGTGATCAAGACATAACATTTAAATTTTTTAAAAATTACAGTAAAAGACAAATTGTCATGATTCGACCTCAAAATATTCCCCCTTGCTGCAACACACTTATCCCATTGTTCTGGCCATTTTCTGAATCCATTCTGGAAGCCCTCTTTGCTGCGTTTCTTTAGTAAACTTATAGTCACAGTGGATGATGGAGCAGTATACTTTTGTAAGAATCCACTGTGATATTAGATCTATAGATCAGTGTCTTACATACTTTCCTCTTTGCTGAGACAAAATACCTGATGCTCAAAATTAAAGAGGGAAAGGTTTATTTTCACTCACAGTTTGTAGAGGTCCATAATTAGCTGGCTCCAAGGCAGGGTGGCATATGGCAGAGGGGCAACAGGTCATGGCAGTGGAGGACTGCAAAAGCAACAAGGGAGAGAGACAGAGACAAGCTACTTTCTGTCTCTTATATTGTATGCAGGCTACATGCCCTAGGGTGAGTGTAGTACTCACATCCATAATCCCAACAATGGACCACGAATCAGTCACAAACTCTGGATTCAGTCGCCTCTGAAAAGTCTGCCCATCATCACTGCATGAGGCTTTGGGGGACATCTAGACACAAACCATAACAACCAGTTTGGGAGACTTGGCACTGCAGTAATATGAAGCCTTCTGATCCATGAATATGGTATACCTCTTCATTGGTTTGGGTTTTTGTAGAGGACTACCTGGAGGACTGTCCTTGCAAGAAGAGCAGTTATCTCCATTTTGGCGGAATCTGGCCCTATTTCCATGCACTGATACATACAGAGCCGGCTAGGACCTTTTTTTATGGCCTCACTTGGCTTTAAGCAATGCAAATCGGTCCAGCTGAGGTGCTGATGTATAGTGTTGAAGCAAGGTGACAGGTCAGTGTTACCCTGCCCTGTAGCTCCCAGGAAGCATGTGTGAGTCTGGCAGGGAGGACAGCCACACTCCATGCTGTTGGCTGGGCTTGAGCCTAGAGATAAGAGGCTATGACTTCCTAGGGCATAAAAGATCACACATCAGAGCTGAAGTATGAACCCCAAAACATTACATACTACCTCAAATTGTGTTATGCAGATTACTCTTTCTGCATATCCTTCTCTCTGCATATTACAGAGGTGATCTCAGGCTACCTACCTAGCCCAGTTCACAGCACTCACCTACTTCTCAGCATTCTCACAGTCACTCATCCTCAAGCCACTCCCTCCTTCACAAATTAATAAAGCCTGGGTCCAGGCCTTTGCTCTGGATGGCCATATCATGGCTGGACTTAGGACCCCTTGGCTTCCCAGAGCTACAAATATGTCTTAGTGTCTTTATTCACACTATGGGTTGCACTGGAAGTGGTAGATTGGAATTAACTTATTGGAATTCCAATAACTTTTCCATGAGATTACAAATACAAACATCACCAAACCATGACAAGTTCTGGAAAGGCCTTCTATAGGTCTTTAATTTCTGTTAAAAATGTTTTATAGTTTCCAGTGGTCTTGCACATATTTAAAAAGATTTATTTTGGTTTGGGGATTAGCTCAGTGGTACAGAACCTGCCTAGCATGTGTGAGACCCTGAGTTTGAGCTCTAGTACTAAAAAAAAAAAAATTCCTCATATTTTACATTTTCATATGAATGAAAACTGTTTTTAATTTCATTTTTTAGTTCTTTGTTACTAGTATGTAAAGATAAAAAGTAATTTCATATGTTGACATTCTACCCAGTCAATTCTAATAGTTTGTAGATTTTCCTGAATTTTTCTATATGTACAATTGTCATAGGAAAACAAAATCATTTTTGCTTTTCAATCTTTATACCTTTTATTTTCTTACCATATTGTATTTGCTAGGGCCTCTTGTACCATGCTGAACAGTAGTGGTAATAGTGGAAACAGGAAGAAAGTGATAAATAGTTTAATTAATATTAACAGCAGACAGATTACCAGAGTAAGGGAGTCCCTTAATTGGCAGATAGTTTTGTCATGAATAAGTCTTGAATTTCATTAAACATGTTTCTGCATCAATAGGCACAATTATATGGGTTTTTCTCTTCATTCAGACATCATAACAGATGACACTCATTTTCAAAGGCTATACTAAACTTCATTTGTGGAACAAGCTCTACTTGTTCACTAGGTATCATCCTTTTACTGTATTTCTTAATTTGACTTGCTAATGTTTTGTTTAGGATCTCTTCATTTATTTTCCTGAGAGATAAAACCTACAGATTCCTCTTACTGTAATGTTCTTGTCAAGTTGTAATATGGGGAGTTTGCTGGCCTCATTAAAAAGCCGGGAGGTGTTCTCTGTTTCTCTGCTCCCTATAAGAGTTTGGGTGATGGGGTGCGGATATAGCTCAGCAGGTACAGCGCCTGCCTGGCAAGTGTAAGGTCCTGAGTTTGATTCCTGGTACCAATAAATAAATAAATAAATAAATAAACACCCAAAAAAGGGTTTGGGTGAGAATGGTATTATTTCTTAAATGTCTGGAAGATGACCCATAAAGCTATCAAATCTGGAGTTTTCTTTATGAGAGGGTGGTAAATTACAGATTGAAATTTTTTTGGAGGGTGGTAGTACCGGGGATTGAACAATGAGCTACATCCTCAGTTCTTTTTATTTTGTATTTTGAGACAAGTTCTCGCTAAGTCACAAAGTTGCCAGTTTAACTGGAACTTGTGATTCTCCTGCCTCAGCCTCTCAGAGTGCTGGGATCACAGGCCTGCACCACCATGCTTGGCTTGAATTTTTTCTTTCTTTTTTTTTTTGTGTGTATGTGTGTGTATTTTTTTTAATTTTAAAAATTTAAAAACTGACAGAACAACAAAGAAGACAAAATCAAAACAATACAAAAGCAACAAAAATGATACATGACCTCAAGACAAAATGATACAAATTTACAGTGGTTGCTAAATTACATTCTGTTATCTTCAATGAAGTTGCTCAGTCCATTACACATAAGATATAAAATTGGTCAAACAATCAAATATGCAACAAGTAAAAAAAAAAAAACATAATAATTTTTTTAAAAAACATTGGAAATAAATGCAGAACTTCACCATACAAAATGGTAGGAGTTCAACAATGGTTCTTATACTGCATATTGTTTTCAGATCAGTCATTCTAACTACCAAATTCAAGCATGTAAAATTGGTCAAGAAAAAAGAAAATTTTAAGCATTGACTGTTCCTCTCAATAAACTACAGACATCAGCAATACACCTATTCCAGCTATCCATTTATATATGTATAAATTTAGTTTTTCATTTTTTAAAAAAAAACCAACAAAACAAATACATAAACAAAACAGCATAGAGAACAATAAAAATGATACAGAATTTCAAAACATGGTGATAGATTATTAACAGTAGTTGTTATACTACACCATGTCATCTTCAAAATGGTTGCACATATAACCAGATATAGGCATGAAAGATTGATCAAACAATTACACATTCACAGCTCCTTTCAATAAACCAACAGATATTAGTAGTAACAGTATAGAATTATTTAGATAGTCTATTTTACCTTTCATTCAAGATTTTGCAAAATTGTAGGTGTTAAAGAATGTGTCCATCTCATCCAGGGTGCCAGTTCCGTTGACATGATGTTGTTTGAAATATCCTTGTGTTACATTTGGAATATTATTAGGTTCTCTAGTGATGGTCCCTTTTTAATCCTAGTATTGAGATTTTTAAAAATGTGGGCTTTTTCCCTGTTTTCCTTCTTCAATCAGTCTTGGTGGAATTTGCATCAATCAATTTTATTAATCTTTGAAAACTCCTACATGGCCTTTGTCATTTCGCTATTGTGTAACCATGTTCTAGTTCACTGATTTCAGCTCTTGATTGCATTCTTCCTTCTACTTTCTTCAGGTTTAATTTACTGGGGCTTTTCTCCTAGTTCCATGAGGCAAAAGCTTAGATCATTGATTTCCAACCTTCTCATTGTCTAATAGACGCACTTAAGGCTAGAAATTTCTACCTAAGCATTTCCTTAGCAGCTTCCCGCAAGTTTCAATACGTTTATTTTCATTATCATTCAGTCCAAAGTATTTTCTAATTTCCATTGTGATTTCGTTTCTGACCCACGGGTTATTTAGAAGTGTGTTGCTTAATTTCCAAACACTTGGGGATTCTCCAATTATCTTTCCGTTATTAATTTCTTGTTTAATTGCGCTGTGGTAGGAGAACACGCTGTTGTGTGATTTCAGCCTTTGAAATCTGTTCAGACTTGCTCTCTGCCGGCGGAGGGGCTTCTCTTGCAAATATTCCGTGGCTCCACTTCCCCTGCCCCGGCATGATCGATAGCTTGCATGTTAGATTCATTTCTTCATTATTGCTTCAGGTAATTAATATTTTCGTGGATTTACCCAGTGTCTCCCCTTCTTGTGTCCTGTACCACTTCCTGCAGGCTGGTCTATCTATCCTAATCCTTGTCCTACTGGGAGAACCTGCCCTGGGCTCTTGGGCATGAGGACCTGCCCCTTAAGGACCCTATTAACTTTTGTTAGAGGACATTTTTGTTTGGCGTTCATATCTGAAAATCTTTCCTTTGAAAAGATTAGCAAGGTCTCTTCAGTGTTTCCCTCTTAGTAATTTGAAGATGTCATTCTATTGTCTCCTGAAGTCCAAAAATATGAACGGTGCCACCCACCCTTGTGTCCCCATGGAGGCCTGCCACCTCCCACATGTGATTCTGAGTTCAGCACATACACAGCCCAAATGACCACGCAGCAGGGGTTTTACGGCATTTATACTTGGCTTTGCGACAGCCTTGCTTTCTGGCTTCTCCGCTACTTTCCTTCACTACGAGGGGCAATTGAAACACTGAATGTTTAAGAATTTATGACAATAGAAAAAAGTATTGCTGTGAATTCCCCTCAGAACGCCCCCCCCTTCACACTGACCCCATCATTCTTGCCACTTGTGAAGCAGCTCTGGAATCTTCTTTCATGAGTCTCTTTACAAGGTATGATCAAAAATGAGGTGAATGCTGCTGCCAAGCACCATCCGGCAGAAAGGCCGGCTCCTAGAGGCATGGGGCTGTGTCCTCATCCACCTGATCCGTGCGATCTAGCACCGTGTGATTCTGACTCCTCCCCAAAGTCAAAATGACGTGGAGGGGAAACGTTTTGAGTCAATTCAGGACATCAAGACAGCTATGACAGTGCAACTAAAGACACTCAAGAAAGGGCTCTCCAGAGCTGCTTCAGAAAGTGACACGGACAATGGGATAAGCGAGTTCAAAGTAAGAGTGAGGATTCTCAGGGGGATTAATAGCAACTTGTCTTTTTGTGGAATAATTTTTAAAAATTTAAATACACACTGCATTGTTTTAATCACACGCTGCAAATGAGGACTAGCCAAGGAGAAGACACAGGCCCCCTGGTATTGTCTTGTTGTGGGGCTCCAAAAGTGTCCTAAAAACGATCCCCTCTTCTCCATGTTCTGAGTGAGCTAAGAGGCAAAGCAGAGGCCCAGCCAGAACCAAATCCCCTTTCACTTTCCAGCAGAGGGGGTGGGGGGGTGAGATAAGGGCCGTAGCTCTCCTCCAGTGAGACCCTCCATGTGTCCAAGGCCACATGGGCCACTTTCCACGTTTCCCCCTTGGAGGAAGAGCTCTAAGCTCCACTTCACAGACAAGAGACCAAGGGTGTAAGCAGGATGCACCTTTCCCATCACGCTGTATAAGCAGGAGGTCAAGATTCAAACCCAAACCTCCCTCCTTCCCAGCAAAGCACCCCCACGTAGTGGGTGTATTAGGCTATAGCACATCTTTGAGTGCATGAAGGAATAGCACCAGGCCTACTCCCTGTGCTCACAGGGCTTTAGATACCTTGGCCTCTTTTACTCCTCTGAGCTCCCAAGTGCTCTGCCATCACGGAGTCCTTCTACAAGCTGTTCCCCTGGCTGATGTGCTTGTCCTTGCCCTTTCACCACTACCACCTGCTCCTGCAGGCCTTCGCTTGCCTGTTCCTTGAAAAGTTGTACCTCTTGAACTGGGCATGGTGGCCCACTGCTGTAATCCCAGCACTCTGGGGGCTGAGGCAGGAGGATCACTGGGATTTCAAGGCCAGCCAGAGCTACATAAGGAGCTCAAGGCCAGCCTGCATTACATAGCGAGATCCTGTCTCAAAAACTCAAAATAAAATCAAAGTTGTGTCTCTTGGCCCTCTTGCTAAGCACATAATGTCATCCTCTTTCATTTTGTTTTTTCTAGAACTCACCATACCCTGAAAGCCTTGTTCTTTCTGTAATGTGTGTTGCCCTCTTACCCAAGGGCACCCTCCCGTGGTTAGGCACCCTCCTACCCTGCCCCACCTCCTCCCCCCAGTGCCTGGCTCCATCGCAGGGGATCCATTCTCCTCCTCTCCCGTCATCTTCTCTCAACATAGCTCTCCCTCCCCACAGGGATGGGGGAGAAGCCGGCTGTTTCTCTCCTCCATCTCTCCCGTCCCGATTCCAGGGAGGAGGGGCCCGGGGGTTTTCCTGGGCCCGGCCAGGTGGGTGGAGGGACACCTGGCATGACTGTACTGTCGGATCACAGCATGGCACCCGTCACATGCTCACCTGAGTCATCTTTGGCAAAGGGAACCAGCTTCCAGGACGCAACCTGCGGCGACTGAGGCCCACCTCTCCTGGACACACCTCTCCCGACGCACCCACCCATCACTCAGGTACATCTGAAAGTTACTCGGCGGTGGAGTCTGGGCGGGGGCTGAGGCTGCTGTCTTCAGGACCCTGGGAGTCGCCCCTGAGTGCACCGAGACCTTTGCTGGTCTCACTCTGTGTTTGTGCTGAGTCATATCTTCAACCTGCTCTCAGCGCCTTCAGAGCAAAGATTCTGCTATCTTTGCCCATATCCCACAAAACACCTCGCCCATGCCAGGCTCATTAAGTACCTGTTCAAACAAGCCTTCGTCATGCCCCGACTCCTTTGGGGCTTATTGTTTTGTGGAGCAGGGCTCAAACCCAGGGTCCAGTGCATGCTAGGCAAGCGCTCCAGGAGCCCCAGCCTGTTTATTTTTTATTTTTATTTTTTTGAGAAAGGGTCTCACTGTATTAGCCAAGCTGGTCTTGAACTCTTGGGCACTCCTCCTGCCTCAGCCTCCCAAGTGACAGATGACGAGGGGCTGGGGATTTAGCTCAGCGGCACAGCGCCTGCCTGGCAAGCGCAAAGTCGTGAGTTCGATTCCTGGTACCAGAAAAAAACAAAAACAAAAACAAAAAAACAGAAAACCAAGTAACAGATGACAGGAGAGTGGCATTGCACCCAGTTTCAAAGTGCTCTGCAGTGATCAGAGTAACAAAAAAACACTTTGGTGTGGCTGGGGACTTTGCTCAACAGCACAGCACCTGCCTGGCAAGTGCAAGGTCGTGAGTTCGATTCCTGGTACCAGAAAAACAACAAAAAAAAAAAACAAAAAAAAAACACTTGGGGTTCTTGCAGTCCTGATTTAAATCATCTCAGAGCTGAGGAGGGCATCTGATAAATGAGGCAAAGGAGGGCAAGGCCTGTGGCGTTCACTCCTCTAGCAAAAAGGGGTGGCCCAGGTCTCAGCTCAGCCTTCTGCCTTTCGAGGGAAGTATAAGTAGGGGAAGGACAAACACAAACAGCAAACAATTGCAGGCCGCGATCACAAAATAAAGGGAGTATTCTGATTTAAAACTTTTTATCACAGTAAAAGACGAATTGCCCCGAATCCCCATTAATACCCACTCCTCAGTCAGAACACACTCACTTCTGCTTTCTGCCACTTCCTGCAGCAGCTCTGGAGTCCTCTTTCCTGAGTGTCTTTCGTTGCTGTCTCCTGGCTGCTTTGATGTCCTGAACGAATCCAAAACATTTCCCTTCCATGGTCACTTTGACTTTGGGAAAGAGCCGGAAGCCATCCAGTGCCAGAGCCGGTGACTAAGGTGGACGAGAACACACTACCATGTGGTTTTGTTTTTTTTTTTCCAACAAAAATTGCCATAAACAGTTGGTCAACAAGGGGTGATCAAGAAACAGAGTGAATATGTAAATAAAGGCACAGTGCCACTAACCCTGCTTGACATCCTCCCCCTCACTTTGAACACTTACCCCATCCTTCTTGGCACTGTGTCTTTTACGGCGGTAAGTTGTTATTTAAATTCAAATAGTCCCCGCATTTTGGATCACCTTTCGTATTTAAGGTGTAAAGTTCTTTGCACCGCCAGGCCCAGGCCCGCTGTGGTAAGGTCGGGCCGTCTGTGCTGTTCCCCGTGCTGTGGACGCCGCTTCATGCTACCCCCAGGGAGTGACCTGGAGGCCTCGCTTCTACGGGCCAGTCTCGCCCTCCAGTTCCCCTTGTGGGGCTGTCCCGGAACCCAAGCCCCAGCCTCCGCTGAAATGCAATGAGACTAACGAGTGAGAGAATTCTGCTCCAAAGGCAGTGACAGGTGCCGGGCGGTGACCTCGCCAGGACCCTCCTCCGGGTGACTCCGAGATCACTCAAGAAAGGTCCACAGCCAGCGACTGTCCATCATCGAAGCAGATCTGTGGCAACCACGAGGCAGCTGCTTCAAGCTCAGTCATGAGACTTCACTCAGGGAGGGGGCGGAGTAAAACATTTAGCAAGCGTCAATAAAAACACCGCAGGTTGCAGGCTGCGGAGACGTTAATCATTAATCGCGCCCTTGACTTTTGGTGGGGACAGTGTCTGAAGTGGGCTTTTTGCATCCTTCAAAGAGCCCTCCCTCTCTTTTTTTTTGTGCTAGCATAGCTGTTTGAAGGACACTGGGTAAGACTGACACATCCCTTTAGAGAGAGATACAGCATGTGTTTTTTAAAAATGGCTCAAGGGCTGGAATATAGCTCAGCAGCACATTGCCTGCCTGGCAATTGCAAGGTCCTGAGTTCGATTCCTGATACAAAAAAAAAAAAAAAAACAACTGGAGGGGCCGGGGTGCAGGTGCCCTGAGGCCCTGGCTTGGATCTCCAGCACTGTAAACCGGTAACCTCTCAAGCAGGAGATGGGCTTTGGGAGGAGACAAACCTGAAGAGCTGTGTGGGTGAGGACAAAGCACTTCAGCCCCAGGTCTATTTCTTGGTGGATAAAAGCGAAATAAGAAAGCCCCCCTGCACTGCTTTTGTGATGCACATTAGACGCCCAGCCTGGCCTGCTGTAGGGGCTTTGTGAGCGCCAGTGACCGCGGTGCACTTTGCCGGCTCCGTTTTCACTCTGGCTGTGGGTCTGAATCGTAGGTTCTAGCCCCGGGCATCGCATGTCCAGCCTCCCAGCAGGGGAGGAGGAAATGCCATCTTAAGCGGGCTAAGTGACTTGATCCAGGTCCCAAAGCCGGTGAGAACCTGAGCAGGAGAGAGTTTCTTCTCCTTCCTGCCTCCCCTTGCCCTCTCTCTCTCTCTCTCTCTTCCTCTCTCTCTCTGTGTTGTTTAAATTTAAAGTGTTTGTGACCTCAGCTATCTGGACAGGACCTTTCCTGGTGGCAGTCACTCGCAGGGCTCCTGTGTCCCGGGCCTGGTGACAGTAACGGCTTTCCTCCCGCCCTTCCCTCCCTCTCCCTCCTCGGCTGGTCCAGGGCCGTGCAGGGACAGCTGGCCTCAGCAGACCCCTTCTAGCCAGTGTGACGGCGCAGCCTACACAGTAGACCTCGCGTTCTGGTGCTGAAAGTGCGTTAAAGAGAGGAAGCAGGGCGTGGTGTGAAGAAAGCATTCGTGTGCACGAGCACTCCATGGAGAGCGTCCCCAGGCCCCTGTTGTGAGGGTTCTTCCATCCCAGAGGCTGCCCAGCCAGGGACAGCAGAGAAGGAACAAGACCACAGCCCAGGGTCAGCCAGGAGAAATCATGAGTGTGGGGAAGGCACAGACCACCAGGCCCAAGAGAGAAAGAGATGAAAAAGCAGGAGGAGCTGCAATACGGCTCTTCCAGGGGCCAAGAGCACCGGGTAAGCCCAATCAAGGAACGCCCTGCCCTGGTCTCCCTGACAGCCTGGGAGGGAGGGGCAACCTTTCCTGTTGCCCTGGCAACGGAGCTCTATGGCAGGGGAATTAGAATGAAAAAGCCATATGCAAATGAGGTAAATTGCAATTAGGGGGAAGAGAACACTTGGTCTTACCAGCTGCGGAGGGGGAGGGGGTGTGTGGCAGACAAAGAAAGAGAACCTTTGTGATCCCAGGCCTGGAGACCCACCCAGGGTGGGCGGGCATGGGTGTGGTCAGAGGAGTGGTGGTCGTGGTAGAAGAACCCTAGCCCCTCAGCAATTGCTGGAGTGAGCTCCTTCCAGATGGGATTTCACAGCTGCAGGAGGATTTGGCAAGGATCCAAGCTCACACTGCAGGGCGGATTATCCCATTCATCTCACTGAGATAAACTCCAGAGTCAGTCTCCAGACCAGGCAGCCATCGCTTACTGAGAACCCCAGGTGATGAGACATCGGCCCCGCAGAGCATAACATTCTCCTCCAGAGACCTCACCCCTTCTGACATCTAAGAACTGTGACCCATGCTTGTCACTCCGGGCTGCAGCCTACCCAAACTGCCCTGCTCACCCGTGCTTCCAGTGACTCACTACAAAAAAGTGAGTGGCATCTAGCAGCCTCTGATGGTGAGGAAGGCCTCCAACATCTGTCATCAAAGTAGACAGAGAAAAGAGTCCCTGATGAAACTGATGAACAGGAAAGAAATTACAAAGAAAAAGCCCACAAATACAAAATCCTCTAAGCAGATTCTTACAGCGACTGAAGATGCTGCATTCATCAAACAAGAACAGAAGGCACTGAGAAAGGAGTGTTTGGAGAACAGGCAAGAGATCCGGCTACAGTGAAGAGCAGAGTGAGGAATACTTGTCCTGCTAAAGAGGGAGGCAAAAAAGGGGAGGAGAAGGTGTGGGGAGGAGGGAGCTCTGAGCTGAAGGAGGAGCAGGGTCACAAGTTGGGGCACAGCCTGTGGATCCTGCCATCCCACCCCACTGGGGATGCCGCATCTGTCCTTCCTATGGGTCCAGAGGCAAGCTGTCTTCTTTTCCTCACTAGCCCCACCCGGAAAATGATTCCTCACCCCCCGCACGGGCAGCAGAAAACGAGGCTATGTTTTCTGGCTCACACGCCCCTTGTGGGGTGGGGGTGGATGGGGGGCAGTGTTTATTTTCCTGATAGATAGCCTGGGATTATGACCAACTTCAAAACACCCAAGCAAGAATGCGCTGCTATTGTTTTGGCTTAAGAAGCTATTGTCGTGTGCAGGGCAGGGCAGGCCTGGCAAATGTAAGTCATGGAAACTAAGACACGACAGGGACAAGCCCGATAACCACCTCCGAGCAGGGCTGGGAAGGAGCCGGACTGGCAGGTCACCGCGTCAGAGGAGCAGCCAGCTCAGAGTCCCCCAGACCGGCTGTAGCTAGGGGACCCTAGGTCAGAATCAAAAGTCTACAACACAGATGACCCCCAAATGCGGAGTGGGGCCTGGTGACACAAGTCCCACCGAGCCTGTGATGCCTTTGTGTGACCGTGTAACCCTGCAGTTAGACCCTGAGTCTGCCAGGGGTCAGGTGTTAACTAGGGTCAACTGTCCCTGCCCACAAGCATCCGGGCACTAGAAGAAGCCTCATGCTGACTGTCTGTGCACGTGCATTTATTGTCGTGCCTGGTAGAGGATCAGCGGGGCTGAAAATGAAACAATAATCACATCTGCCTTGAGGCCCCGGATCCTTGGGTGAAATTCCTGCTCCTGCCACATCTGCTGGGTGCCACGGGGCCAATGCCTGGGCTTTTCTGAAGTCCCCTTTCCTTTTCTGCAAATAGGGGAGGGGTGACCTGGGTGAGGATCTCCTCCTCCAGGAGAGTCTCTGTTCTTGTGTCTCCAGCATCTGAAGGAGCCCCTCGTTTGGGACACAACGTAGCCACCCAAAGGGCTGCTGGCAGCTGACACAGGTGTACTCCAGAGGGTCTTGAACAGCTGGTGTGTTTCCAATCACCCACTTTGCAGTGGAGAAACTGAAGCACAGAGCTGCAGTCAGGTGTCAGCGGCACCTGCCCTGTTCCCCCATGCTCCCTGGGCTCCCATGTACAGCACATGCGCTGAGCAACACTCTGGTCAACGATGGTCTGTCCGCCGGCACCTCGCCTGCGCAATCTCAGCATGGGGGTTGCAGCCGCCAGCTCTGTGCGTACAACTCCGGATATTCAGGGAGCTTTGCAGTCGCCCCACAGAGCAGCTCTCAGAACCCGCGCTAGCTGCTAAGATATGCACAACCGCTTCTACAATTTCCATCGAAACACTTAAGTTCTATTTTTTTTTTTTAAACACTAAATTCTAAAGTTGTCTGCTTTGTTTATACCAGGGTTTTCTTAAAAGTCCCCTTTAAGTTTGCATAAGAAAAAAAATGAAAAGATTCCTGGCCAGATGTGGGGTGACCTATAATCCCAGCACTCAGGAAGCTGAGGCAGGAGGATTGTTGCCAGGCAGAGTTTGAGGCCAGCCTGAGCTCCAAGTTTGAAAGCCTGTTTCAAAAAGAAAAGAAAACCTCAAGGGAATGACGTGGACTGCACCTGGTGCTTGGGCTGGGGCCTCCAAGCCAGGTCCCGTGGTGATGTCTGGAAGCCCAAGAAGGCTGCAGACAGGGCTGTCACAGCCAGATGAAGGCCGCAAGTTCCGAAGAGCCTTGCTCTCCATGCGGGCATCACTGTGCATCGCATGGCAGCCTTGAAGATGCCCTGTTTCCACAAATGCAGCCCAGAGGGCCCAGGCCAGGCCAGGCCAGGAGCACCCCACTTTCTGAGTTCACTAGCCCTCTTTGAGCCCCCGGATTTGGATCCAGTGGCCAGCCCTCACTGTCCTTCACAGGGACACAGAGACAGGAGGTGTCTCCCAGACTCACAAGGGAGCCTCAAAGCAGATGCAGGGCTGGGCCCTGACCTCCCTGCCCTTATCTCCCCAGGGGCAATGGGTGGGGTGAGGAAGGCGGGCACTGGGTTCCAATCCTCCCCCAGCCAGCTTTGAGGCCCTGCTCACTGGTGGCCCGGTGTTGGACTGCTTCAAAGAAAGTGTGGGTAGTAGCATAAATGCTGGAGGAGGCAGGAGACAGGGTTGGCTGGGCTCAGGTTCTACAAGCATTCAGGTCAGGCCAGGCCCCCGAAGCCTCAGGCTCTCAAAATCAGGGTCTGGCTTTAGACGAGCGGGGTCTGAGTTTGGTTAAAGAAAACACTGGGAGGTGTTGGGGCTTTCTGGTAGCGCTGGCCCCAGACTGGCTCCAGCGTCGCCCTCCAGAGACTCTGGGGTCCCCAGCTGAAACCCTGTACCCAGGGTGTCCAATCGTGATGGCTGGGCTGGTTCGGAGACCTCCCCCAATAGCTTTTAGCACGGGGCAGACAGGAGTGAGGGGCGGGCACCCTGGGCTTTCCTTGTCTGCTCCTAGGGAACTTTGCTAATGCAGGACAGGAGACGATGGTTTTGGAATCCAAAATTTGCACAACAACCTCTTCAGGCTGGATGAACCCCTTCTTGCTCCCACCTAATCCGGGCACCTGTTCCCTGCTGTCTGGATTGCATCCCAGAGGACCAGGACCCCGCAAGGCCCGGGCTGTGTCCTGTCCTCCTTTGGCTGAATAAATAAGCCAAGTCTCATCCCTGCTGCCCTCCTCCCTGCCACGCTTCCCCTTGACCTTGATCATGGACTCCCAGGCCCAAGACGGGCAGCTGCAGCCCCAAAGAGTCTGCTGACACTGGTGAAAACGTGTTCTGCTCTTGTCATCTGCCGCTCGTGAGAAGGTGTTTTAGTTCTTTCCCGCGCCTTCTATTTCCTTTGTGTATTTTTAATTTTTACTTCAGCTAGGGCGTGTTTACAGTGCCTACTGATCGTGTTTGGGGTGAGGGGCCGGTGTGTGCCCATGACACATCTTTATTCTGTTTATGCGCCCCCATCTCTTGGTCCCCTTCCTATTTAAAGGTCCAGCTCCTCGTTTCCTATTATTTTTTCGCCTGTCCCCCAAAAGGAAAATTACCAAATCCTCCCACAAGAGTAATCTCCGCAGCTGTGGCAGATCAAGGAAAATGTTATCGAGTTGGGTGTGAGCCTTAATCTATATTCCTGCTATTCTCGGCCACCTATATTTGTCTGCCGGACTAGATTCCTTCCCGAGCATCGTGCCAAGGAAATTTGACTCGATGCCACTTGAGCTATTGTGAATAAATGGGCTTTTTTTTTTTTTTTTTGTAACTTGGCAAACTCAAAACTTTCCATTCTCATCCACCAACACTCTGTGAACTTTTAGTAGTTCACAGCACTTGTTGGACTTTTTACTGGGTCTACGGGATGGCCCTGTACAGGAGCCGTCAGATTACGAAAGTTTTGCATCCGCTACGCAAACAAATACACATATTTGTTTCTCACTAGGAAGTTGGCAGCGTTTGTGAGTGTGCGTGTGTGCGTGCGTGCACGCACATCAATAAGTGACACACTGGTGAAAACGGTGCTATTTGGTTAAGACCAAAGGCGTGCCGGGGAGGAAGGGGGTGGCAGGAGATGTTGACAGGGTGGGCGTTTCAAATGTCACATCCCAGCCGTAATGGGAAGGAAAGGAAAGAAGAAAAATAGCTCCTTTAGACAATATCAATTTATCATTTTCCCATTGCCAAACACTGCAAAAGGCACGAGGGGCTGTGTGCTCTCCTTGAGAGCTGCCCTTTCGCTCCGGGGAGATGAAGTTCGGTCTGATGTCAAGGTTACTAAGGAAACGCTGTATGCTTATGCATCGCAAAGCAAATAGACATATAAAACTTGAGTAAATCATTAATTCATTAATATTCCTGCTGATGGCGTCCGGCGCGACTTACACATCCCTTTTCTTCCAGCCCTCAAAAGTTTTCTTTCATGGCCGAGCAAACACTCGGACGGCCACTTTATGGATCATTATTCCCTCTTCGCTGTGCTCTCCAGAGACAAGAGGGGCTCGCGCTCCGATTTTAATGGATCAAAGGGAACGGTGGGGCGGCCGGGAGGAGCGTGCTCGGTGGGCTTTTGTTTTTGTCACTGACGCTGCGGCTTTTGCAGAGAATGGAAAGTGCATTAAGGCGAGTTTGACTTACACTCAAAGCACTCTTTGAGTCGAGTGCAGGCCGGCTGCTCGCACCCCCCCGGCTGCAACTGTGTCTGTGTTCACGGAGCCCAGCGCAGGGGTCGGGCTTGGCGGCACGGGACAGGGCGGGCGGAGGTGGCCGCAGGTGCTGTCTCAGGGTGGGGCGGCTGGAAGAGCGGCCAGCCAGTGTCCGTGCAGACCCGGTGGAGGCTGCCGCTGTGACCCGGGACCCGCAGGCGTGTCCAGCGTCCTTGGACAGCAGCCCTGGGGTCCCACAGAGGCTGGCCCTTAGTGTGAGTGACCCTGTCCCAGCCGGCGACCCCACACCCTCTGCCCTTCTCCAGCTGCTGGCGCCTGAAGGCCTCCGTAGAACCTTCAACAAGGAAGGGGCTAGAGCTTCCTGGAGGCCACCCCTTCCTTTAGGCCGCGCAGGACAAATCATCCTTCTCAATCACGCTGGCCTGTCAGCTTCCTCCCAGCTGTGGGAGAAGACGAGGAAAGTCCAGTGTAATGCTGGTCAGACAAGGAATGAGTAAATGTTTATTGACTGACTAAATGTGGTCCCTGCTGGGAGGTGCTGTTGCAAAGGGTAAACAGGGCCCCATGGAAGTGTGGCTGAGGGGCTTGGGTTTAAGATGAGAACAGAGGCCGTGACACATAATTCTGACCAGGAGCAAGGAGCAAGGAGCAGGGACCGAGGAGAAGGCTGTCTGAAGGAGGCGCCTTTTAGGTGGGTGTTGAAGAAGGAAGTCTGGCAGAGGCTAGCAAGCCAAGCGGCACGGGAGTGCAGGGGTCGGGTGTGGGGTTTGGAGTTCGGGACAGCAGCGGGGAGAGAGGCACTTCTGTCCCCGCCCCCAGGCCTGTCCCCCAGGACTGGCCAGCGGGGCCACTTCACAGCGGCCCCAGGTGCCTCGTCCTTGTCCCCTGGCTGGCCACCAGCTGGGCCCTGTGTATTTGCGGCCGCCGCACTCAGCTTTTTGTTTGTTTCTAGGTCCTGGATGTGGAACCCAGGGCCTTTGCACTGAGCCATACCCTCAGCCCTTTTAATTCTGAGACAGAGTCTCACTCAGTTGCCCAGGCTGGAGGCAGACTTTCAATCCTCCTGCCTCAGCCTCCCAGACAGAGTGCTGGGGTGAGAGGAGTGCCCTGCTCCACACTCAGAGGCAGATGAGCACTCAGGAGCAGAACAGTGAGCACGTGTGCCACTCTCCCAGGCCACACTGGGAGGGCGGGACAGGAGGGAGTGAGAAGCCCACTCCCTTCCCCTGGAGAAGCCGTTGGGCCCACCCTCACCTGCGTTGCGTGGATGAGCGGCTGGTTCAGAGAGGCTGCCCAGGGTGCCTGGAGACACACAGCCAACGCAGATCCGAGCTCCACTGCCCCAGGCGAGGTGGGGATGTGGAGGGTGTGATGGAGATGCTGGCCGGCTGCGGGTTCCCAGGTCTGTGCCCCAGCTCCCAGCTGGCAGTGACCAAGGGGGTCTTGCCAGCTTGGGCTCTGATGCCAGATCTGTGGCTGGTATCCAGGAGAGCAAGGGACTGGGCACCGAGGAAACAGAAGTTTTGGAGTTGTGGGCCCAGAGGCCGCATCTCTCTGCTCCCCAAAGAGAATGACATTATGGAGAACGATGTCCCCTGTCCATCTGCTGGTGCCCAGGTCTTACAGTGGCCCTAACCTGGGCACCTTTCCCAGCTAGAGGCTTTTGTTTTTATTTTTTGAGACAGGGTCTCGCTCAGCTGTCCTTGAACTCATAACAATCTTCCTGCCTCAGCCTCCCAAGTGCTGGGATCATAGGCATGTGCCGGCTTCGGAGAGATTTCAGAATCAGCAACTAAAAGGGCTCAGAATCCGAGCCCTCTCCTTCCTCCCACCCCAGAAAGGCCCAGCTGGATCAGAGTGTGGATAGAAACGAGCTGCCTTGACCGTGTCCTTCCAACAAAGAGCTTTTGTTTTGGGCTGCTGGATTTTTGTTTGTTCGTTTTGGGTTTTTTGTATTTTTGTTTGTTTGTTTTTTTTTTTTTTTTTTGGTTTTTCTCCGGCACCGGGAACCAAACTCACGACCTTGCGCTTGCCAGGCAGGCACTTTTGCTGCTGAGCTAAATCCCCAGCCCCTGTTTTTTGTATTTTTGAGACAGGGCCTCCCTATGCAGTTCAGGCTGGCCTTGAGCTCACTTTGTAGCCTAGGCTGGTCTCAAACTCATAGTGATCCTCCCGCCTCAGCCTCCTAAGTGCTGGGATTACAGGCGTGCGCCACCACGCATGGCTGGGCTGCTGGTTTTGAGGTAGATCCTTCCACCGTCCTATTCATGAAAGCAACGGCTTCCAAACCAGATTATAATTCCCTGTGTTTTTTGTTTGTTTTTGTTGTTGTTGGGGGTTCTGCTCTCCAGTACTGGGGATTGAGTCCAAGGCCTTCACACTGAGCTACATGCCCCCTCTTTTTTTATTTTGAGACAGGGTCCTGCTAAATTGCCTAGGCTGGGTTTTTTTGTAATCCCCCTGCCTCAGCCTCCTGAGGGGCTGGGATTGCAGGTGTGCACACAGCCCCATGCTTTCCCAGGCTCGTCCACGTGCCCTTTTGGGGTTTGAGAAAGGCCATGTCTGCGTGAGCAACTCAGGGCAGAGTGACTCAGGTCTACAGAGGAGGACACGCAGCCTTCTGCACAGAGGGGCCACATTCCTTGCTGTGTGCCTGCCGCGCTCTGCCGGCTGCAGGCTCCTGAGCAGGTCCCCACACTGGCTGGTGGGTGAGGGACGGAGCAGCCTCCCGACAAGCACGGGCTCGCTCCCTGCAGAGGCTGAATTCTAACTGACAAATTGGAGAGGTTCCCTAAGGCAAGGGCTCCTGAGCGTTGTCATCCTCGCTAGAATGTGATTTATAACGTATTCCTATTTGCCAGACACTCCTCCACCCTGGAAGGGACGCCGGCAGGCCCAGGAACGGGAGGTCTCCCTGAGTCCTGACCCCACGCAAGACAGCTCCTCTTCGGACTTCTCCAGCAGATGGACCAGGTGCCTAGATCAGCCCATGAGGGGCCCTTGGTTTCCTTAGGTTCTGATGCTATTTTCAGGAATCAAACACTGAAAATTCAGGCCAGGGCACGAGTGGCCTGCAGGTGGCTTTAGAAGCTCATGTTCTAGTGGAAAGATCTACAGATCTGATGGAAGAGATGGTTTGGATGTTGAAGGTATAGCTCAGTGGTTAAACTTGTGCGAATTAAAACACACCAGGCCCCAGTATGGGGGGAGGGGTACAGGGAACAAGAGAGATTGAAGAAGAACGAAGGCGAGGAAGGAGGAAGGAAGGAAGCAGAAAAAGTAAGAACAAGAGCTTGCATTTCCTAGCACTTCCAATTTATAAAAGAAACCCAGCCTGATAACGACGCGTGCAGAGTGTCAGCTATTAGAGCTCAATGCCGCCTTCAGCTCGGCTCCCTCAGAGCGCCTTTGTGAAAACCATACTCGGGAAAGCAGGGGAAGCTGTCTGACTTCTCTCAGGAGCCTGGGTTAAAGTTGCAATCTCATTTTGCCCGAGATAACCAGAAATACTCTAAGTTGTCTAAGTGCGCAGAAACGGATTTGATCTCCCCTTCTGATTGCTTAGCAGAAGTCAAGCAGCCAATTTTTCAACAACGTCTCCGTATCATGAAACTTCCTAAAAGTCTTCAAGGGGGTAACCTGAGCTCGTGAAAAATGATCTCGAATGTCAGTGGGACAAAGCTGCCCTTCGGAGATATAATTAGGGACGCTGGGAGCAGGCCTTTCGCATTTGACTTGACAAGAGCCTTTTTCTTTGTTCTGCTGCTGGGAGGGCTTTAGCAGGGTTTCACCATTTCTTTGTTAAAAGAAATAGCTAAATACCTATATTTATAAAATAGTAGTCACTTAAAATTGAATCTGTGCAACAGGAATGTTCATTTTACCCAATTCGTGTGTGAGTAAAAATGATACTAAGTTTTCTGCTGGCTTCTATTCAATTGTGTCCGTATTTAAGCTTCTAAGTCCCTTGCTCAGAAGCACCGATTAAAGACACACAAGCCACGCAAGGCACGGATTGCCACAAGGGCCCGAGAGCAAAAGGCCATGCTGAGAGATGTCCAGTGTCAGAGCCCACGATGTCCACACCATTCCGAGCAGGCCTGCAGGTCTGCACCTTGTGACCACAGAAATGTGGACACTAGAAACATCACCCTAGAAGGGACCTGGCTCTGGTGACCCTGCAAGACTCTCCTGAGGGCTCTGGCCCTGAGCGCCCCTGACCTTGGGACCCTAGGATTGTGAGGGCAGCTGGCTGGCCGGCGGTATCTTGTGCACTGCTGGCCTTGCCCACTAGGTGTCAGTAGCGGCCTCCTTGCCCAGGTAGGACGGCCGAAAGGTCCCCAGACTGCTCGGTGTCTCCAGGGGCAGGACTGTCTGCTCTAAAACGCGAAGGGGAGCTGGACACACGTAACTCAGCGTGACAGCCTTCAGGGGTCCTGCTCACAGTCATCACACAAAAGACAAAAATTATTCTGATGGCCACCACAAGGTGAAGAGGGGCAAAAGCGACCAAATGGCAGGAAGCCGATTCTGACGAGTGGGGAGACCTTTCCGGGAGGACCGCTCTGCTCAGGTCCCCGCACTGTCCCTGCTCAGGCTCGGCGGAGCCCTGACGGGTGGGGCTCCTCCCTCTGGCAGGTGGCATGTGTCACTGCGTCCCCACGAAGCGCTGGCTCCAGCTGGGCCTCGGGACAGATTTTATCTTCTTCGGGGGGCAGAGGCAGGGGATGCGCGGTGGGCCAGGCGCGGGTGGGGGGGGGATTCCCAGGACAGGGGCAGAAAGACCTCTCTCCTGCCCCTTGAAGGGTACAGGGCCGCCCAGCTGGTGTCTGACAGGGATGGGGACCAGAGTTCTCCGGGATTCCTCAGCGAGGACAGGGAGGTGAGCTCGGGAGCTGAGCACCGGGCCCAGGTCCTGCTGGTGCTGGGACCCCCAGCTCCCCAAGCCCCCGACACGCAAGACACCGAATCGGCCTCTTCCACAGGAGTGTTTCCCTAGCGGCCACCAGGGGGCACTCTATGGCCTCGAATGGCTGCCTTTTTCCTCTCTTCACACTGCAGGATCCCCCAAGCAGGCCCTGCGCTTTCTGCAAAGCCGCCTCCCTCGCCTGCCTTCTCTGCTCTGCGACCCCCAGTGTCGCCAGGTGCCCCCATGGTGTTCACGGCACAGCCGTGGGCTCCTAGGGCAGAAAACTAGGAATCCATGGAGATGACCCACAGTGAGTACCCTGGCTCTTGTACCCCCAGGTGTCCCCACCTGAGTCCCCCAATTAGGGTATTATCTCTGGTTTTTCATGACACCAACAAACCTTCCTCCCGATCTATGTTGAGCTCTGAAGTCCCTCCCGCTGTTTCATTTCCTATGTCTGAGATTGATGTCTTTGAAGATATAGATTCGGACACAAAGAAGCATGTTCAAATCCGGGCATGGTGGTGTAGGCCTGCATTCCTAGTGCTCTGGGAGGCTGAGGCAGGAGGATACAAGTTTGAGCTCAGCCTGGGCAATTTATTGAGCTCCTGTTTCAAAACCAAAAAATGTTAAAAATAAAAAGGGCTGAATATGTAGCTCAATGTAAAGGCCCTAGGTTCAATTCCGGGACAAGAAAGAAAGAGAGGGGGTGGGGGAGAGAAAGAAGGAAGTGAAACACATTCCAAATCAACAACCCAATAATACCTCTAACCACGAAGTAAAGAGCACAGAGATGTGAGCCCGCGTGGACTCACATTCAGGTGGGTGACGAGGGACCAGCCTGGAGAGGCCTGGGGTACTCGCGGGCAGCACAGACTTGCATTATGGCAGGGGCCTCTCGGGGGCCAGGGGAGGGGGCAGGGAGGGGACGGGGAGCCTTTGGGTGCTATTGCTTGGAGGCAGGAATGAGAGCCAGAGCGTGGATCAAAGAGCCTGCTGGCTGCAGAGCGGCAGCCAGGAGTCCCTAGGGTACCTGCCCCAACCCCTGCGCCCCAGCCTTGCCTCCTCACACCCCAGTCCTGTGCAATATCTCCTTTCCCGAAGCCCAGGCTAACAAGCGGCCACACCATCAGTTACTTCCCCTGCTTTCCTTTCTGGACATAGCTCTCTGCAGTGGTGGACGGTGGTCATCCGAAAGTAACAGAAATAACAGCAAGCCAAGCGAGGAGGCACCTGAGGGGGGACGGACGCTCTGGACACGTATCTACGCCTGGAGGTGTCCAGCCCAAGCCCAGATCGAGCTGTGCGGCCAGCCAGAGGGCGCAGAGGATGGAGACCACCACACATGTGCAGGAGGGGCATGGCGTTTTTAGGTAATGGGGCGACTTTGAAAGGTGTGGTACGGAGCTGGCTAACGCCTGAGCACCGGTCACCCTCTGCAGAGTGCTCACGCTGATCACAGTCCATCCCCCCCTCTGCGGAGCACATGGAGCCCCGCCAAGGTCGAGGGACGCACCCAGGTCACAGGCTGGCGGGCAGTGCTCCAGACGGGACTGGACACCGCACCACAGTCTGAAAGCACAAGCTCCACCCAGGAGGGACAAAGCGTGCGAATAAAATAGCACCTGCTGCAGTCCTCTCCGGCACTAGAGTGATCCAGGTGGGCCGCAGGGAGCTGGGATAGCAGGTTGTCAACTTGAGGCTAAAACATTTTCATCTGCGATGTATCTTCATAGACATGTCCATCCTCCCATTCTTCCATACCTATCCATTCTTCTTGGCCTAATTTATAAATTGACCTTATTATAGGTACGCATAGGAAAAACATGGTGGATATGAGGTCTGGCGCTCTGCTTGGTTTCCATCCTCCACGGGGGGCCTTGGAACACATCCGTCACATGTAAGGGGGGACTGTAGTACCTGCCATGTGTCAAGCACGCCAGGGGATAATTACAGCTAATATTTACAATACCCTCTTTAGGTTTTGTTTTTCTTGACTTACTGAAGCTGAAGGACGTGATTTGTCTGGGGTGATCTGTCCCCATCGCGATGGGCACAGCAAGCTTAGAACTGACATCTTTACTTTTTTTTTTTTTTTTTGGTACCAAGAATTGAACTCAGGACCTTGCTCTTGCCAGGCAGGCGCTGTGCTGCTGAGCTAAATCCCCAAGACCATAGGACTCACATCTGTGTGACCTCCTGAGGGCCCTCTGCCACCCTGATTGCTCTCTACCCTGGCCCACCATGCACCCAGCCACTTCTCAGCCTTCTGATGAGGCCCACAGTGCCAGTTCTGCTCTGAAATTGTCAGAAATGTGTGGATGTGGGCTAAGGTGTAGCTCAGAGGTATTTGCCTGGCTCTTAAAGCAAAAAAAAGGAAGAAAGAAAGAAAGAAAGAAAGCAAGAAAGAAAGTAGTGAGGGAGGAGGCAAGGAAGGAAGGGAGGGAAGGAGGGAAAAAGAGAAAGGAAAAGAGGAAAAGAAAAAGGGAACAGGAAAGAAAAACAGGAACGAACTAGAATGGACAAAGTAGTTCACGCAGGTCCCTCATAGAGGAGTGGGAGCAAAGCCAGCAGAGAGGAGGAGGAAACAGGACATAAAAGCTGGGGCTTGGGAAGGCAAGGACGGGATGGTTACACAGGGGAAGGGGTCGGTAGAAGGAAAACAAGTTCTGACTGAGGCCGGGTCCCGGTGCGGAGCCGGGCTCCGGGGTCAGGGCGCGGGAGGGAGGGGGCCGTGGGCGCGGAGGGCCTGGGCCTGCGCCAGGGGACAGAGCGGCACCCTGCG
>NW_004955413.1:29945889-29957326 GCF_000276665.1 Chinchilla lanigera
CCGGGGGCCCTGAGCGGCCGGCGCCCCGCGGCAGCTGCTGCGCCCAGCCTCGTTCTCCGCCCCAGCGGGCGCCCTGCCTTCCGGGCCGCGAAGGCGCGAGGGTGCGGGCTGGGCTGTGTACCACCAGGGCCCTTCCGGTGCTGCCCCCGCTGGGGCTCTGCCGCGATGGGTTTTTTATTTTCTCCAATCAGACTTTATTGGTGCATTTTAGATGCACACAGCGATTACATTCATCACAGAGAATTTGTACCTGTACATGACATAACTTGATTCTTTTTTTTCCGTTTCCCTCCCCTCCTTTCAACCCCTCCTCCTCTCTCCATTTACAAAAGCTTTGTTCTCATTTTCCCTTCTTTCCTCATTTTTGTTTTACTTTTTCCTTCTTTCCTTTCCCCCTACTCCCTCCTTCGTTCCCCTTCCTATCTGAACATTTTCTTCCTATTTCACAACATTTATTGTACATTTTGGTCCTTATTTGCACTTTTTGTTTCTCACATCAGAGAAGCAATGCGGTATTTACATGTGTCTGATTTATTTATTTCACTTAAGAGAATTGCCTCAAGATGCACCCATTTACCTAGAAATGCCTTGAGCTTATCCTTCTTTATGGCAGAGTAGTACTCCATTGTGTAAAAGAACCACATCTTCTTTATCCATGCACCAGCTGGTGGGCATTTGGGCTGTTTCCAAGATTTGGCTATTATAAACTTGGGCACGGGGGCTGGGGATTTAGCTCAGCGGCAAAGTGCCTGCCTGGCAAGCGCACGGTCGTGAGTTCCGTTCCCGGTACCGGAGAAAAACCAAAAAAACAAAAAAAAAAAAAAACCTTGGGCACGATGTTTCTCATCATCCCAGAGCCAGCTCTCCTCATTGCACACAAGGAAGAGGGGTTCTAGGAGATGGGGTGACCCGCACAAGAGTCCCCAGCCAGTGGGTGGTACAGGGAAGCTGGCAATTTTGAACATGGGTCTCAAAGCATGGTCCTGTGCAGGTGCCGGGATATGATGGGAAATCTTGGACAAGCTTCCTAACACTGCGGTGCTGACAGGTTAGAAAGACAAGTTGCTTATCTTTTTCTAGTATCTTATGGTGGAAGCATAGACAATAGACTAGAGATTTTTGCTCTTTTCCAACCTAGACATTTGGAACTGTATATTTCCCTCCAAATATTTCTTTAACTTTATCCCGCCAATTTTGATATAACAAGGAATATTTTAAAATATTTTACTGCTTATCTCATGGCTCAGAATACAGTTTATGTCTGTATACTTGAAAATAATGTACAATGTATTATTGTTGGGTGCTGTGCTATAAAATTTTAATTAAACGAGGGAGGTTGATAGTATTGTTCAGGCATTCTATGTCTTTGCTAATTTTCGTGTAGTTGTTTTAGCCATTACTGAGCTAGGAGTGGTGAAATTTCCAATTATTATTGTGGGATTACATGTCTCCCTAGAATTCTGTCAACTTTGCTCAATATATTTGAAATTTTCTTGTTGTGCAATGTGTTAGTTACTTTTCCGTTGCTGGGACAAAATACCCAACGTATGTTTTTTAAAGGCTCACGATCTCAGTGAATGGTTGGCTGGCTCCAAGGCACAAACATGGCAGAAGGGCATGGCAGAAGAAAAGTGCCTGCACCAAGGCAGCCAGGAAGCAGAGAAAGCAAGGAAGAGCCAGAGAGGATGGTGCCAGAGGCCAGGGACCAGACACAGTCCCCAAGTCACGGCCTTCAGGACCTAGTCAGACACACCCAGAAGTGTACTTTATTAATCTCCCAGGCACCTCTCAAGCCAATCAAGTTCACAATCAATATTCACTATCAGAAATCTACACCTTGTCAATTTGACACCCAAACACATCACTTTAAATCATACTTAATCACCAAATACAGACTATTGCAAAATCATAATTCAACCCAATACGATATAACTGTCCTGCTTACAATTGAAAATACACAAATTTCTTCCCCAACATCTCAACAGTTCTAGCATTGCTCAAAAGTCCAAGCCCAAAGTCTCCTCTGAGACTCAACACAAACCTTTAGCTGTGAACCCATAAAATTAAAAAAGCAAGTCACATGCTCCCAAGATACAATGACAGAGGGTAAACATTCCCATTCCAAGAGAGAGGAGTGGGGGGAGAGAGAAAAGAATTGAGCCAGAGCGAAACTAAAACCTAGCAGGCTGACATTAAATCTCACGACTTCATGGTCAGGATACGCAGTACATGGTGGCATGAGCTTCAGAGGCTTAGGTTTGGGCTGAAGCCCATGTGGCCTCTCTCTTGGGCTGGCTTGGCTCGATGCCCGTGGCTTTCCCCATGTCTGGGGTCTTCACTGCAGCTTCAGCTTCATTCTCACAGCTGCATGAATTGCCTTCTCAGTGGCTCCCAGAAGGGGCTGTGACTCTGTCACTCATTGTCTGGCCTCCCAGGCCTGCCTTTGAAATCTGGGTGGAAGCCTCCATGACTTCATAACTTTTGCATTCTGTAGGTCTGCAACACAAGCACCAAGTGGATGATACCAAGATCTGCCACCAGCATGAGTGGTAGCTGGTCTCCCTTGGTCCATGGCTGCAGTGGCCTCTGAGTACCAGGATGACTGAGTGCAGGGAAATACTTCCCTTGACAGTTCTGAGTGAGCAGGATGCCTTGGAGCTTGCTTCCTTCCTTCTTTCCTTCCTTCCTTCCTTCCTTCCTTCCTTCCTTCCTTCCTTCCTTCCTTCCTTCCTTTTCTTTCTTTTTGTCTTTTTTTGAAACAAGGTCTTGCTATGCAGTTCAGGCTGGTCTTGAGCTCACTTTGTAGCCCAGGCTGATCTCAAACTCACAACAGTCCTCCTGCCTCAGCCTCCTGAGTGCTGGGAGGGGCTTTCTTTTCTTTTCAGAGCAGTTTTTCAAAGAAGTTTACATGTTTTAAAAAGTAGTTTATAGGTTTACACCCTGAAGCCTATGATGACTGGGGTTCTGACCAATTTATGAGATGCCCTCAAGGGACCTTCCCTGTCCAGTGCAAAGTACTTAGCTTCTTTTGAATGACACACATCTCTTCAGCAACCACACCTTCTTTGGCCTCAACTTTACAAATAGTTTTTCTTATGACCAAATTGCCAGTTTTTCAAATGTTTTAGCTCTTCTTTTTGCACCTGATTCTCACTATAAATCTAGCTAAAAGCTACCAATAGTAACCATACCACAGCCTGAGCATTGGGCTACCTGGAACTTTCCTCCACCAAATCAGTTCAACCCATCACCTCTAAACTCAGCCTTATACAGTTTTAGGGCATAGATAAAGTGTAGACAAGTTATTTGCTAGAATGTAATATGAATGGTCTCTTGCTCAATTTCCTGTAGAGTCCTTGTTCTTATCTGAAACTTCATGTGCATAGCCTTTATTTCATGCCTTCCCATCAGCATTCTGGTCTCCTGAGCGCCATCAGAATCATCCATTAAAATCTGCTTGCAACATTTCAGGACTTCACTAGACCACATCTCTGAATCTTCCCGAAATTCCTCCCACAAATTAGTTCCAGTGGCTTTGGAACCACATCATCAGGTATAGTCACAGCAAAGACCCCATTTCTCTGGTATCAATTTTTCTGTCTTAGTCATCTTTCCGTTGCTAGAAAAAAATATATAACACACATAGCTTAAAGGAGAAAACGTTTATTTTGGCTCATAATTTCAGGGGTTTCAGTCCATGGTTTGCTATCTCCAAGGCAAACTTCATAATGATGAAAGAGAAAATTCACCATGAAAATATAATAAACAGAAGTGTATATTTACCTGTGATGTTATCTTGATTGCTAACTTGATTGACTAGAGAGATGCCTAGGGGATTAATAAAGCACACTTCTGGGTATGTCTGGTTGGCTCATGGGGTGCATGACCTCAGGTACTATATCTGGTCCCTAGCTCCTTCATCTCTGGCTCTTCCTTGCTTTGTATGCATCCTGGCTGCCACGATGTGACTAGCTTTCTTCTGCCATGTCCTTCTGCCATGTTCATGCCTTGGAGCCAGCCAACCATTGACTGAAATTGCTGGAACCAAGAGCCAAATAACATTTTCTCCTTTAAGATGTATATGTAACTACAGTAATGTCTGAATGAAGAATCAAACAGTCCTCTGAGACTCTTGCTGTTTGCTATATTTTAAACATTATTTTTCTTTTTTCCTTATCCTTAGAAATGTTTGGTCTAGCTATCATTTCTCTTATCTACTCACTGATTCAATTTCACTTATTCTATCTCCTCTTATGTTCTTTAGCTGTTAAGGACCTCTGGAAAACTTTTAATTTCAGAAATAGTGTTTTTTGGGTTTATAATTCCCACTTGGTCTCTTAAAAATTGTTTCTATGCCTCTGCTGGGGTTTACCATTTGTCTCTTGAGGTTTTTATTCATTGAAGGCACGTTTTGCTTTCCATCATAGACTTTAGTTACAAATGTTGCTCTGAGTTTTGTTTCTGGTAGTCTTAACATCTGCTCCATCTCATGGATGGGTCAGTTGATTGTCTTTCCTCTTGGAAGTGGTTTCCACTTTCTTGTTTCTTTGCATTTCAGATGGCTTTTGGATTGTAGCCAGATATTGTGATTACTAAACTGTGGCAGTTCTGGATTACGTTATTTTCCTGTGTTGAGTGTTGGTTCCTTTGTGGACTTGGATTGAAAACTATTCTTTAGGGGTTGCTCTAGACTTGCTTCAGACCTTTTGTCTTCAGTTGAGCTGCTTTTGTTCTGCACCCCATGATAAGATCCTGTGGAAAGTCAGGGATAGGGACAGAACTAATTGGGGATCTCCTGTCTGGCTCTTCCTCTTTTTAGGGTTGCTCATTCTCTTCAGCATCTACATTTCTGACACTTATTTTTACGTTCCCAGGCCGGAAAGAATGCAGGGTTTGCACATGTGTGTCCAGCATTTACTACAATTATATACAGCCACAGAGAGGAACTTGCTCATGACACCATCTCTCTCCTCTAAGGACCTGTCATCAGAGTCCATCTGCTTCTTATTCTGACACCTGCTGTGGTTGCTTCCTGCAGTGCATCTAGGTTTCATGGCACTTTCCTTTGAGGAAGTGTGTTCTTGGGTCATCTTTGTAGTCTTTGTGATCTTACCCAGGAGTGGAAGTTTGTCATGGGTTCATTCACAAAGCACTTTGGGTAGTCCCATGCCAAATGGCATCTGTAAAGTTCTCTCCCGCACTGTTCTGCCAGATGTTTGTGAATGGCTGCTCCCGTCCAGATAATGTCACTGCTAACAGAGAAATTCCAAGTATGGTCTCCTGTGATCTTCGTTTCAACAAAGGAAATCCTCAGGAAGAAGCCGCACCTGCATGGAAGTGGCCTTTTGAGAGACTGGGAGCACTAGCTGGGGCAGGAGAGGACAAATCAGTGTCATGACAATTTGCAGCAGAGCCTGTCATGAATGTTCTAGTTTCTGTGCATTTAAAGCCCTGTGAGTCATTGTTGCTTTATTATTGTTTTTACGTGTGAAGTGCTCATTTGATAAAACCAATAGTGTTTTTTGTTTGTTTGTTTTCTGTTTTTTTTTTTTTTTTTGAGACCGGGTCTTGCTATGTAGTTCAGGCTGGTCTTGAGCTCACTTTGTAGCCCAGGCTGGTCTTTAACTCACAGCAACCCTCCCGCCTCAGCCTCCTGAATACTGGGATTACAGGTGTGCACCATGCATGCCTAGAAGCCAGTGGTTTAGATGGGCTGATTCTCACTGATTTTCATTTTTTCTTGCATCTCTTATCTTCCATCCAGGACTGTCTTTTCTAAATCATACTTTTCTTTTTGAGACAGTGTCTTGCCATGCTGGCCAGGTTGGCCTTGAACTCAAAATCCTCCTGCCTCACCCTCTTGAGCACCTGGGGTTACAGGTGTGTGTCACCATGCCTGGTTTACTTCACACCCTGTTATATTTCCTTCAGCATGGATCTGTTGGCGATTATTTATATTTTTTCAACACACTGAAGATGGAGTGTCACTATTTTGCTTTCCAGCGTTCCTGTGGGGAGCACAGCCTCCTCATACTCTTACTCCTCTAAAAATAAACTGTATTCCAATAGCTTCTTATCAGATTTTGTCTTTTTCTATAGCTTCACCATAATATTATCTATATAGTGGCTGTTTTTTAATTATTCCGCTTTGTACTCCTACAGCTTCTTGAATCTGTGGTTTGGAATCTAAGTATTACTCTGTCCTATTTTTCAGTTTTTCTGGGACTCCAGAGACACACGTGAGACCTTCCTAGTCTGTTCTCTGTCTCAGTCTTTCTGTGTTTTTTTGGTGTTTTTATTTCTTCATGATGGATAATTTCTTTCAGTCCACCTTGCAGTTTATTCATCCTCTCTGTGGGTCTCTCCAGCCTAGGCTACACAGTTCAGTGCTAATGCTTACTAAGCAAGGCTGAATCTCTGATGAATACCAGACTGACACAGTCTATCTCATGAATCCTCCCAGCAGCCTGATCCTATTAGTTTTCTAATTTATGCATGGAAAAGTGCTTAAAGAGAGCATTATTTTTTAAAAGCTTGATGAGATAGTCTGAGGCCAGGTTTTAAGAGACCAAAATAGGACTCATGCTATCTAGGTTTTCCTTTTTTGGCAAAGCTCATATTTTTGTGTGGTTCCCAGGGTCAAACCCAGGGCCTCATGCACACTAAGCCAGTGCCACCCCACCCACCTGCATCCCAGCCCCAGGGCTCATGTTCTAACAGTTCACACTTTGTAGGCCCTCCAGTCTCTGTCACAACTACTGGGCTCAGCTATTGTAGTGCTAAAGTAGCCACAGACAACACGTAAATGAATGTCACTGACAGTATCCCGTGCAACTTTATTTATGAAAATAAGCGGAGGGAAAAAGTTGGCTCACAGGTTGTAGTTTGCCTGTACCTACCCTGAATAATTATACTGTTATCTTTTTCTCCTTCTTTCTTGATCTCCAAAGTCTTCAGTTCAACAAATACTTACAGCATGGGTTCCAAGCACAAGGCTGAGATGAGGGAGATAAAATCTCCATCTTAAAGGACCTCAGATGTGGAAGACAGGTACATAAACAGGTTCATAGTTAGACAGCTAAACTAGGACTTCGCCTTGTGGAGTTATGTACCAGGGAATGGAGCATTAAAAAGTGAACCATCCTATACATCTCTGTTCTTTGTTTGGGTCACGTTAGGACTCCACAGCTTTCTCTCTTGTGCTCTAGCACAAGAATAAAAGCCTATTTCTGTGTCAAGGTATTTCTGCCTGATGCTTCTGATAAAGAGCACAGGAATCCTTGTAGTAGGGAACAGTAGCACAAGGCTGAGTACAGAAAGTCAAAGCCAAGAAAAGTGTCACTTTCCTGTCACTTGGACAAAATACTTGACACTGAAACGTAAAGGAGAAGTTTATTTGGCTCGTGGTTTCAGCAGGTTCAGTCCATGGCTGGCTGAATCCAAGGCAGATACAGCATGGTGCAAGGGCCTGGTGGAGGACAGCTGCTCACCTCACGGCATCCAGTAAACAGAGAGGGAAGAAATGGGCCAGAGACAAGAATACACCCTTTCAGGTCACACACCCAGTGACCACCTTCAACCAGGCCCCACCTCCCAACAGCACAGTCAGCCATAAACTCATCAGTGGATGAATGCACTGATGGGTAAAATGCCCCATGATCCAATCACCTTCGAAAGCCCCACCTCTGAGCACATGGGACATTTTACATCTAAACCATACAAGAGGTATCTGTAGGCTAGAGTTGCTCCTAATGACATATTAGGTGGTGAAAACCTTTCCAGGGAGAGAACCACATGCAGGGATGATGATAATTTCAGATAGAGGAGCAGCACAAGCAAGAACTTTCCTATCTATCTGCTGCTCATCTTCCCTTTGCTTTACCAGTATTTACTTCTTCCTTTCCGTTCTCTCTTTCTGGCCATAACCATTTGCTTTTTGGTTCAAATTGATTTTGCCTTGTACTTCACCTTTCTCTTTGACTCCCCCCTTTCTTCTCTTCTATTTATTTTAATTTACTTTTCATTTGTGACCCTGGAGCTCAGGACCTTCACTGTGAGCTACAATCTTAACCCTTTTTATTTTGAGACAGGGTCTCACTAAGTTGCTAAGCTCCCCAGACTGGGCTTGAACTTGTGATCCTGCTGCCTCAGCTTCCCAGAGTGCTGGGTTTACAGGTGTTTGCACCACACCCAGCAATTTACTTCTTAAAAAAATTACTGAATAATTGCTGAATTGGTTCTTCTGTAGCGGGCTCAAGACACAAATTTATTTCATAGATTTTATCTGAGGGGAAGCCATGTACATCAACCTGGTGGCATGTTTATCTGGTTTATCTAAGGTAAATAGTTACATAACATTAAAAGATGCCATTTAACCTAGGTAAAATATTAACTTGTTCCATTGCTTCAGTCAAGGTTGAAATCCTCTAGTCAATTCTGGGTGGTCAAAATATCCACTGTTTGACCAATTTCGTTTGTTTCTCTTTCCTATACTTCTTTTTATGTTTTGTTAATTCCTCTTTCTGTCTTCTCTCATTCTTCCCTCTCCTTTTTCTTTTCCCTTCTTCCCTTTTTTCCAGTACTGGGGATTGAACTCAGAGCTCTCTCACTAAGCTACATCACCAGTCCTTTTATTTTTATTTTTTGGGTTTTTTTTTTCCCCCCGGTACCGGGAATCGAACTCACGACCTTGCGCTTGCCAGACAGATGCTGTGCCGCCGAGCTAAATCCCCAGCCCCTAGTCCTTTTATTTTTTGACAGAGGGCTTTTTAAACTGCTAAGTTGTTGGAACTTTCAATCATCCTGCTTCAGCCTCCTAAAGTGCTGGGATCACAGGTGTGATGCCACAGCTGTGATTCACACCACACCTGGCTCTCCTTCTTCCCTCTTTCCTGAACTTCTTGGCTTGTTGTTCTACTTCTGGACACATGCTATTTTTCTCCCTTCTGAAAATAAAGTTTTTTCTAAATTCAATTAATATTTATGGAGTCATTTCCATATAGTTGGCCTTTTTCTAGGTGATGGGCTGGGCAAAGAAAAATAAACATAAAAGACAAGAATCTCTACCCTTCTGGAGCTTATATTCTAGCGGTAACAAAATAGATAAATGACAACAAACAAAATAGATTAACAGGACAGATTAGAAGTATGGGAAAGGGAAATGACATAGAAAGGTTAAATGCTAAGGAGGAAAATTTCAGTGCTTGGGAAGTGTGGGTGGTGTGTTACACTCTGAAATAAATGGAGGAGGGAAGCTCATTAGGAGATAGTGTGTGGGGACGGTGGCATGCACCTGTAGTCCAAACTACCTGCGAGGCTGAAGCAGGAGATCCAGAGCTTAGGAGGTCAAGATTAGTCTGTGCAAGAGAGAGAGAGGGAAGGGAGGGGGAAGGAGAGAGAGAAAAGGAAATGCAAAGGCCTGGAGATGTTGGGTTCAATTATTCTCCGCACACAAAAAAATAAGTTAGGGGGAATGTTTTTCGGATGATTTGGAGTTTTGTTTTACAACCGAGGATACAAAACTAAGGGTCAAGATCTCCATGCACAACAAGCAACATGTGACTATTTACCATTCCTCAAGGAAACACCTAGGAGGTTTTAGCCTGCTAACCAGGATACTTACACAATTTCAATCTTGACACTGGTAGGGGACCTAGCATCCAGCACCAGTAGACACACAAAAGGATTTGTGAATGAACAAACCAGCAATCAGTGAGATGGGAAAGACTGAATGACAGTATCGAGTAACCTGCATGCTCAGAGCTCATTTTCCTGTACATTCTCCTGTTTGTGGTGTCTGTAACTTTATTTAGCAACGGGTGTCAAAGTGCCACATTATGAGCCCTCTCCCACTTCTCAACTGGAACGTAGGTGGGCATGTCTGCGCGTTGTTAAGCCGCCCCCAGATATCTGTACATCCTGTATCAGGGCAGTCAACTGGACCCAGTTATGTTTGTGTCTCTTTCTTGCTCAGTAGTCTGAGTCTTTTCCGGGTTGGAACCATCTCTTACTGATCTTCCTATCTCCAGCACCAGCGCTGGGCTTGGCAGTGATTTTTGTTGAAGGAATGTGTCTACAGTACACTCGAGGAAACTATGTGGGTTATCAACAACAGACAGGGAAGCGTTGTCTGATTCCTAAAGTATATTCCTCTCCTTTAGAAAAAACACAAGCCTGGCTGGGTGGGGTGGCGCAAGCCTGTGATCCCAGCACTGGGGAGGCTGAAGCAGGAGTGCCAAGAGTTTGAGGCCAGTCTGGGTTACACAGTGAATCCAAGGCCAGCCTGAGACAACAAGACCGTCTCAAACAAAACAAAAAACAAACTCAGAAGCCTTACCCTACTGGTGTAGAACTTAGCTTTTCAGCTCTGGTGTTTGAAAGCTTGATGAGCTAGAGCAATGCGTTCTCCCCCTACGCTGCGTGCCTGGCAAGTGAGCTGGCACTGACCAGGAAGAACTGTGAACTGAGCTCTCAGGACCTAAGCCGTGCCGGCTGGTGACAGGCTGCTGCACTACGGGGATGGGGACACCGATTCACGTAGAAGGCAGCATCTGGGTCTTCACAGTCTTTTCAGGGGAAGTCTGTGCCTGGCCCCTCAGGTAGCACCTTGTCCCCGGGAGGCCTCCGCCTTAGGGGTATCTCTCTTTCAGGGGAGCCTCTGTCTCAGGCCCCTCCCAAAGGAGGCCTGTCCTCAGTGGAGACTCGGTCCTGGCGCCCCCTCCCAAGGCAGAGGCCTTGCGCCACCCCCTCTCCGGGACTCTCCACCGGGCATCGCCCTCCCTGGCGCTGCTCGTGTCCTTCATCCTCCCTACGATGGACACACGAGCGAGTCGCACTGCTCCCCTCGCACGGTGACAGCTCTGCCCCGCAGCCCCGCACCTGGGGGAAGCCTCGGTCTCAGGCCCTCCCCCACCCACGGAACCAGCTCTGCCGGCACCTCTTCCGCTCAGGTGAGTCTCGTCCCCGCAACACCCTCCCCCCTACTGCGCCCGGATCACCTCCCCACGGGGACCCGTCCTCGCTCCCCGTGATGACAGCTTCCTGCGGCATCCGCTCCCTCCCCGGGGGAGCCTCAGTCCCCGGCCCTTCCTTCCTTCAAGGCGACTCTTCAGTTTGTCAGCCCCTCCCCTGGGGCAGCCCCTGTTCTGCGCTCTCCCACCCCCAGCCGGGGCCCCGTCCCCGGGGGGACCCCTTCCCAGGACTGCGGCCCTCCCGCGGCGCCTTCTTCCGGCCCGCCCGCCCCCTGGAGGCGCCCAGTCTCAGCGACCTCCCCGACGCCCCCAGCCTCCCTCTCACCTTCAGGACTTCCGCCGTGTCCCTCCCCAGGGGCGGGACTTCCGCCGCGGTCCCTCCGCGGGGCGGGACTTCCGCCTCACCTCCTCGCCCACCGCCAGTCCGCGTCCTGCGCCTGAGGCAGCAGGGCTCCGCCTCGCGCTCC
>NW_004955413.1:29957756-29961263 GCF_000276665.1 Chinchilla lanigera
CCGCGGAATCCGCGTTCCTGCGCTGCCGGGGCTTGGCGCCGGCCCTGGACGGCCCAGGCCTCGTCGCCTCCCGGGGAACACCTCTGCCACCGGTTCGAAGGAGACGATGCGCAGAAGCCCGGCAGACCTAGCCTCGGCTCCTGGCCTCGCCGGCCCGGTTATTAGGCACTTTCTCCAGCCTTAGATTTCTGGCCAGACGTGGGAATAGAGTGTATAACGTCATCGCTGGGGTGTGCAGAGGGACGCATGAATAAAGCGCTGCGAACAGTACGGGAAGCCCGCAGTCAGTGCTTGCTTGACTTGGCTCCGTTGTTCTCTGGGGTCGTTTCCTCCTCTGTTGGATGGGAGTAACGTTGAACACATCTCCCTGGTGGGGTTGCCACGAGGATAAAATGAGAGAATGCGTATTAAATCCCGAGGATCTGCCTAGCGCATACTAAATAAAAGTCAGCTGACATTGACATTTAACACATGGATTGCTGGTCCCCCATATTGTGTTTGTGAAATCCTTGGTCTCTCTTGGGGGGAGCTAAAATGATATGTAGCCCTGGGGATGCAGACAAAAGGCAGAGAGCACAGAAGAAAGGAAGACCTAGACTTGGTCCACGTGAACACTAACTGTACTCGTGTCTCTAAGCGAGGCTTCTCTTAGCTGCAGTGGCAGTGGGAAGACAGCTGCTGAAAGCCCCAGGCCCGCTGTTTGGGCTGTAGGAGAGGTGTGTTAAGGTACACTATTAAGATAAATGATTGGAAGCTCAGACATAGATCTGCCCCTCCCAGGACCCCAGCCCCATCGTGAACCATTTGTTGAACACCCGTGGAACAGGCTCTTTGCTGGGACCTGATTGTACCAAGAAGAATGTCACATGACTCCCTTATCAAGAGTGTCGGAGTTGCTGCTCAATCCAGTCATAGTGTAGGTCTGTACAGGAAGGGGGTGCTGGCACAGAGGGAGCACAGGACTCTGTTGCACAGATCTGTGAGCCGGGAAGGGCCGTAAGATTAACGCAGCTGCTGGGCTCCAGATGCAAGGGCTGGCTAGAAGGAACAGGATTTGTGAAGAGACGGAGACTGGTTTTGCAGAGCTGTGGAGAGGATTAAGTGAGGCAGCGCTTAATGTTTGGTCCGGGAGAGACATTCAGTTAGTTTTCTTTTTGAAACCTGTTGGAGAAAGTCCAAGGCCCTGAGCCATTTTACAGTGCCCTTCTTGACTTGGTCTGTTGAAGGCAAGTTCTGGGGAGCCATTGTAGGTTTTTTTTTGCGGGGGGTAGGTGGGTACCGGGAATTGAACTCAGGACCGCATACTTGCCAGGCAGGCGCTGCCCCGCTGAGCTACATCTTTGGCCCCCACTGTAGGTTTTTATCAAGGGAGTGGCATGAGAAGATCCTTACGTTAGGCCTTTGTGATTGCCATCCTAGGGAATAAAGGGGTAAAGCTACAGGCAACTGGGCGGGGGGTGCCTTAAGAAGCTATAGCAGAAGCCCAGGTGAAAAAGTGCCTGAGTTAGGGTGTTGTGGGGATGGAGAGGGTAAATCCTGAGAAACGGCTCTAAGACCAAATGGACTGGACCCCGGCAATTTGGATTCTTGGTGAAGGATAAGGAAACAAGATTGTTTCAGCTGGATTCAAATTCTGGGATGGTGTCCTTGTTCCAGGCAGTTTGGAGACCAGAAAAGGTGAACTGAGGGGCAGGTTTCGAGATGGAGAGACATAGTTGAGTGGTAGCGCAGGGAATTCTGGATGGTTTCTGAGGACAGGCTTCTGGTCCTGTCTCTGCCACTGCCTGGTCTGTGTCTTTGGGCAGATAGATCACTAGGGAATCTGCCTCTGAGAGGATCCCTCTAGTCCTGACCCCACAGGGATCCTTGGGGGATGTTTATTTGTCCTTACTCATCCTGGGTGGCAGGGGTGGGCATTTCCTCACGTGGGGCCTAGTGGTGGTGTCCAGCGTGAGCAGGAATGTAGAGGAACTCCCTGGGGGGAATGACCCCAGGTGCCGGGACTTGAGGAGACATAAAAGAGGCCAAATGAGTCCTTAGAGTAGTGGGTAGGAAACACCAGGTAAGCTGAAATCAAGAGTAGGCAAAGTAAGAAAGTAGTACTAAGATTCTTTCTATCTTTTCTTGGGGAAGCAAGAGCTGAGGAGAATTGTAGAATTCCTGTGATTTGTGGTCCTTGGTGCCATAAAACAGGCACTGTCTGTGGTGGCTGAAGCAGCAGAAGCATCACAGTGGAAGAGCAGTGGATTTGGATCCATGTAGACCCAGATCTGCATCCTGGCTTAGTCTCTGTAGACTGAAAATGGATGATAATAACCCCTTTGCTGGATTATTGTGAAGATCTGTGATATTACATGTGTAGTACTGTGGTTTATGCACAATAGACGCCACTTACTTGGGACCTGCTATTAAGAAATAACTTAGCTCTATGTGACTGAGCACAAAGTTCTGTTTCATCTCCTGCCTTATTGAAAACAATTGAAGCTATTTCAGGAAGATGATACTTTATTCCAATTTTGAGGTTTCCAGAGGGCAAGAGGAGAGAGATCCCAGGGTCTCATTACAGATTTTAGCAACCACCGAGTGAGAGGAAATGCTTCCATACTATTAGAAGTGGTTTTAAACATGCCACAAATTCTTTGACTGGAGGAGGTGAGTTTTACCCTGACTGGGCTGAACTTAGTCCCCTGCCCCTGAGAAATCGAATCTGGCAGTAGAGTCGGCATGTGACTTCTGAGACGAGGTCCTGCAAGGTGTTGCGGCTTGTTGGCCCTGTCTTGGATCATGCCTGGGACCTGAGGCCTCCATGGCAGCGGGACACTCAGCACTGCTGCTGAGACCTGTGGCAGAGACAGGCCTGCTGCCTGAGCCACTGACCATTCATCTTGGGAGTGGACATCCTGTCCCCATCAGACCTACAGTCACGGAACGAGTGCAGCCTGCAGAGACCCAGGGTTGCACCCTCCCACCCTCCCACCCTCCCGCCTGTTTGTGGGAGATCATAAATGTTGTTTGTTTTTTTGTTGTTGTTGTTGTTTTTTTCCAGTACCGGGAACCGAACTCATGACCTTGCGCTTGCCAGGCAGGTGCTGTGCTGCTGAGCTAAATCCCCAGCCCCATAAATGTTGTTTTAAATGAGTAAATTTGCGGGGTAATTGGGTACCTGGCAACCACTCATGAATATACTGTAATCTGAAGTGTTCATGCTGTGTCAGACATTCTGTAACCCTCCTAACAATATTGTAGTCATTGACTTTGTTCCTTGTATCATCATAAAATGTCAGTATTAAGATTCTTTTCAGCTATTTTTTCTGTCTCATCTACTTTATATTTGTTCTATACCTTTTCTTTAATGTTGATATTTGTATATTTCACATTTATTAACAGGTGATTTTTTTGTCCCCCATCTCTGTGCTGCGTGGTATTGTAAGTTGTTTCTAGAGTAAAGTAAATGAGTTTGAAATTCTACTTTTTGTCTTCTGGAGGTTTTATTTTTTTATTTTTTTT
>NW_004955413.1:29962188-30009268 GCF_000276665.1 Chinchilla lanigera
GGGCATCTGCAGCCGGTGCATGGTGGGCCAATTGTGTCATTGTTTCTCTGTGTCATGATAGTTCTCAATTGAGCAGCGGCAGCCTGCCTGAAGGCCGGCGCGCCACAGCGCTCTCGGCCACATGGCTCCCCGTGCGCTGGGGGCCCTCCCTCCGGGTGTCTACGAGGCAGGAAGTGAGCCAGCCGGAAGACAGGCGCTCCCCGCCCGCGGTTCCCTGTGCACCAGGGGCCCTCCCTCCGGGGGCCTACGAGGCAGGGAGCGAGCTGCCGGTTGGAAGACGGGCGTTCCCCGCCCCTGGCTCCCCATGCGCCGGGAGCCCTCCCTCTGGGGGCCTACGAGGCAGGAAGTGAGCCAGCCGGAAGACAGGCGTTCCCCACCCGTGGCTCCCCGTGCACCGGAGGCCCTCCTTCCGGGGGCCTACGAGGCAGGGAGCAAGCTGCCGGTCAGAAGACTGGCACTCCCCACCCATGGCTCCCCGTGGTTCCCTGTGCACCGGGGGCCCTCCCTCTGGGGGCCTACATCTGGAGGTTTTATTTTCCACTCTTAAGTCTTTCTAATGTAGCTAAGACTTCTCTGGACCCCACCCATGGAGAGTAGAGCCAAGCAAGACTGATTGCCATACTTTATACCTGTGCTGTTCATTAAGTGGTGACTAGCCACAGGAAGCTATTTTAAATTCATATTAATTAAAAGTAAGTGAAAGTAATGATTCAGTACCTTAGTCACGTTGTAATGGCTACACATTCGTTTCATTGTAGAAAGTTCTGCTGTGTGGTGATGTGTTTAATTTATTCTCTCCTGTGGGGAAGATTATGTTCTGGCTCTTGAGCATTCCTGAACTAAAGTAACATTTGAAATTGTTCTCTACAAATTCTCATATTTGTTTCTTTATCTGACGAGCATGTCCCATTCATTGCATCCCTGGCATCCAGCACAAAACCTGATAACAGCAGATGCTTAAATTTCTGTCCAGTTTCTGCTGTGTGTGTAGCTTATTACTCATTCTTTCTTGGTGATTTTCTTACGTAGACAGAAATTTTCCCCCAAGACCTGTCAGTTTGGCTTTTCTCTCTTTAATCTGTGTTTAGTCAAAATCTTCTTTTCTTCCAAGTTAGTATATTAATAGTGCTTCTCTCCGTGCCTCTGAGCCCCTTTACTTTACAAGCTATTTTTCCAAAAGCACTTAGTGCATTCTTGCATAGAAGTGTCTTGTTTATTCTCTGTCTCCTTCAGGACTGGAAGACCTATGAGGTCATTGTTTGGTTTTTGTAGTTGTTCGGTTTGGATAATTCTTGAGTTTGATGTCTTTCACCAGTTTTGGACATCATCATCCAGTATTTCTTCATATATTTCCTCTCCATTCTCTCCATTGCCTCTGAAACTCCAGCCACACCTGTGTTAAAGCTTCTGCTGTATTCTGTCTGTCTCACAGATATTTTTCTGTATTTCCATTCTTTTTTCTCTCCAAGCTTCTGTTTGGAAATTTTCTACTCTCTTTTCTTTGAGTTCTGTGATCCTCTTCTGCTTCTAATCTTCTGTCATGTATTCTGTTCTTGAGTCAGGGATTGTATTTTTGAGTTATTTATTTATTTTTGGTCCTGGGGATTGAACCCAGGGCCTTTACCCTACTTCTCCAGCCCTTTTTTATTTTGAGACAGGGTCTTGCTAAGTTGCTGTGTTGCCTAGGCTGGGCTTAAACTTGGGATCTTCCTATCTCAGTCTCCCAGAGTACGTAATACATAAACTATAGTTTAAAGAATGTATCTGATAACTTTTGACTTTCAATTATGGCCTACAGTGAGTCATTTGGTCCTATCTTTTTATTAAATGCTGAATATTTTGTATGGAAAAATTGAGGGCATTTTCAGGTATGTTTTCTTTGCAAAATATTTGCAAACTTAAATCCCACATCAGTACAAAAGCTTTATTTCTTTCAACACATGGTAGTGAACCAGGTAGATGTCATTTAACTGGAATAAATTGATCTTTGTAAACCTCACACCATTCACAAAAAATATTTCAACATGGATTATAGATCTAAAAGTCAAAACTGTGCAGTATTTAGGAGAAAAATGTAAGAGACATCTTTGTGACCTTCGGGGTATAGACACATATTTCTTATTCAAGACACAGATAACACTGATCATGTAAAAACATACTGGTGTCATCAAATAAGACTTCATCACAATTAAAAGCTTCCCAGAGGAAAACATTAAGAAAATTCAAAGGCAAGCCATACACTGAAAGTGCAGTGCATCTATTTGACCAGAGACCTGTTCCGGTATGCATAGCATATTACAGCTCCACAGAGAGAGAGCCCAGTTTTCTAACTGGGCATATAGCTCAGTGGTAAAGTGCTTACCTAGCACGTACCAGGCCCTGGGTTCATCCCCAGTACCACATACAACACAAATTGTGCTAAAAATGCTCAGGCTTTACAAAAAATACAAATAAAGGCCAATCAACATGGGATTATGGTGCTCATAGTCATTTAGGGAAATACAATTAAAATCACAATGAGATTCCACTCTTAACATCCTTTAGGGTGGTGGCTGTTACTCCCATCTGTCCTGTCAGGTTCATAGCCCTTAGTTATTTTGGGCTGATCAGGCCTGCAATCTCCCAAACAAGTGCACAGCAAAGGCTTAAATAAATGAGACAATTGAAATGATTTCAGGGCTCCAGGAGGGTCTAACTCTCTTACTAAATTCGAGATTCTAAGGGTTAAGACCAAGACTTCTCTGGGCAGCCTGTATTTATTAGGTTTTCAAACAAAGGATGAGGATACTCAAGAAAACACGGGAATCTAGCAGGACCTTGGAAAATACTTTCCCAAGTAGTAAACTACGTCAATCAGGAGAACTGCCTTATCTTTAGGCCAGCATTTTATTATAGGAGTGTGGAGCCTACAGTTGCAGTCTCCTTTAAGTTAATTGGGGTCGGAGCCAAACGTCCTCAGCTGTGGTCTTATCTTGTCCTTTGAGGCCGTCACACAGCTTCACAGGCCAGTACAGGCCTCAGCGGTGACCGGTGACTCATAGGGGTTCATTTACTGTGAGTCTGCTGCCCATCTTCAGACCAGGTGCTTAAGCTTCAGACAACTCAGAAGTAAACATGGAAAGCCAGTTGGTTAATATTAAATCCTGCTCAGAGCCACTTTGTAGTGGTCTCTAACACTGTCCCAGCAAAAGAAAAGAACAAATATTGGTGAGGATGTGGAATCCTTTATATACCACCGGTGGGAGTGTCAGTGTGCAGCCATTGTGGAAAGCAGCTGGTGGTTCCCTAAAAAGTTGAACATAGACTATAACCAAGAAAGTCTTCTCTTAGGTATGTACCCAAAGGTACTTAGATAAAGTACCCAAGTGGGCATTTTCATAGAGACAGAAAGTAGATTGAAGATTGCCAGGGCTTGAGAGAGGTAATAGGGAGATGTTACTAACCAAATAGTTTCTTATTTGGAAGTTAAAAAGTTTTGGAAATAGGTAGTGGTGATGGTTTACACCATTGTGAATATAATTAAAGCCACTGAATTATAGATTTATGAAGGGTTAAAATGGCAAATTTTATGCTATACAGATATGTATTTTATTACAATTTAAAAATGTAATGTGCCTCCCAGAATTTATTGGTGTATACTTCAAATGGGTGCATTATATTCTATGTGAGTTACATCTCAGTAGAGCTGTTGTAAACAAGTAAGATACCTTTGCATGATAAGATACCTCAAAATGGCCAACAGCACCAAAGTGTGGAGCAACTGGAATTCGTAGGTTTCTGCTGGGGATGTAAATGGTGCACCTGTGTTAGGAAACATTTTGGCAGTTTATAAAGTTTACGCCCTTGCTGTGACCCTAGGTATTTACTCAAGAGAAGTAAAAACTAATGCCCACAAAAGACTTATAGAATGCCCAGAGCAACTTGATTGATATAACCAAATATGGGAACAATTCAAATGTTCCTCATTGGGAGAGTAGCTGCAACTTATTAGGCGTTAAAATGTATGAAACACTGACACACAGACGAACGTGGAAGAATCTCAGAAACATAGTGAACAAAAGGCGTGAGACAAAAATAATAGTATATATAATTTTTTATTTTTGGTATGAAAATTGAACCCAGGACCTTCGTGCTAAGCCACATCCCTAGCCCTTTAAATTTTTTTTTGTTTTGAGACAGGATCTTATGAAGTCTCTAAGTTGCTGAGACTTGGCCTCAACTTGTGATCTTCCTGCCTCAGCCTCCCAGAGTGCTGGGATTACAGGTACACGCCTCCATGGCCAGCTTGTGATTTTGATTTTGTAAAGTTCAGTGATTGGGAAAGGAGGTTGGGAAGGCTAGAAAGCAGTGTGAGGAGACTTCCCAGGGCAAAGACATGCTGTGTTGAGGTGTTGGTAGCAGATGCCCACCTGTATGCATTTGTACAGCTCACTAAACTGATGTTTAAGATGTGTGTGTTTTGAGCCTAGAATACAGCTCAGTGGCACAGCACCTGCCTGGCAAGCTCAAGGTCCTGAGTTCAATTTCCGGTACCAGAAAGCAAAAAAAAAAGATTTGAGCATTTCACTGTGCATGAATTATACCCCAGTTTCCTGCATGTAAATTATTACCCCTCTCCAGCCACAACCCCCAGAAAGACGCATTTGAGCCTGGCTGAAGGACTGGAGGACATACTACTGGCCTTTTTTTCTGCTCACTATTATTACTGGCCACACAGTGGGTTTAAGTTCTAAAAGTTGATGTACAAAAAAAGAGGGATTGGGCAGTGTAGTCGCTAACCTGGGAGCACCTTAGAATTCATCAGGTTTTGCTTTATGAACATTTTCACCTATGCCTGACACTTTTATTTCTGGAGTGGGAAGTGAGCACGGGTGATCTTAGCTGAATGAATGAATCTCCTGAGACCATATGTAGTCCATTTTACTAAGCAATTTTAAGCTCTATTTCCAATAAAAAAGTGAATACTTGAAAATAATATTCAGACTTAAGCTGACTTTAAACAATTTGCATTAATGACTACATATTAGGAATGACATTTTATCCGGGGTATAGCTCAGTGGCATAAGCACCTGCCTGGCAAGCGCAAGGGCATGAGTTCAATCCCCAGTACCACCAAAAAAAAAAAAAAAAAAAAAAAAATAGGAATGACATTTTGTAGAAGCCACACTTGTGTACACTTGAGGAAAAAGGAAATCGAAGCTTTTCATTAGCTTTCATCCTAGTGTTTTTGTTGGTTTATTTTTAAACTCTTGACAAGTCAAAACTACAAATACTTAGTAATGTAATGCCTTTATAGAGGTCGATAGGAAAGATAATCTGCTAAGTACCATTGTGTCTCACTTATAAAATTAACAACTGTTAAATTTTGCTCTGTTCTCTCAAAATCTAAAAGCATTACTCACGCCATTAATATTCTCTATAGTAGAACATGTTACCCCACAAGGTAGCAGCTGGAAACCACAAGCATTTATGATTTCCCGCCGTGCATGAGGTCAGGGAGCCAGGAGTGGCTTGTGGGATGGTTCTGGCTCTGTGTCTCCCATGAGGTTGCTGGCACTGTGTCCATAGGGCCACATCTTCTGGAGGCCTGCGCACGTTGCAGGATCGGCTTCCAGGCTTGCGTGTGGCTGTGGCAGGACCCTTTACTGGGGCTGCTTCTGACGTAGCAGCTGCATGTTCCAAAGCGAGTAATGTAGGAGTGTGCTCGGAAGGTGGAGGCTGCAGTCTTTAATCTGGTCTTGGAAATGGTGCCCTCCTCCTGCCATGTTCTGCGGGTCGGCGCAGGACCCTGTGCCTTCACGAAAGGAAAGGGTATGAGTTGAAGGAGGTAGAGGCTGCTGGCCACTTCCTCAGTGTTGTGCATGCTAGTGTCATTCTCCCTCCTTATGCAGAGGCAGTCCTACTTAAATATACATTGCTTTATTTGAAATTTACATAAACTATGTGTTGTTTTACACTGTACATTCTGCAGCTTGCGTTTTAAAATTTGTTATTTTTGTGTACCACTGAGGCTTGAACCCATTCTTAATGCTACCAGTTTTCAACCATAAAGAGCTAGACCATTAAATATTGTGGCGTATACAGTAGTTCCCTTAGGTGGTGACTGGAAAATTTTAAATGGAAAATTCCAGAAATAAACAGTTCATAAGTTATAAATAACTTTTGTTGTACTATATTGTTAAAATGGTTTCGTTCTATTACTAGTTATTATTAAATTTCCTATGGTGGATAATTTGTAGACTAAACTTTGGCATACATTCGAATAGGGAAAAACATAGTCTATATAGGATTCAGTAGTAGCTGCAATTTCAGGCATTCCCTGGGGGGTCTTGGAATGTATTGCCCATGGTTGGGGGGACAACTATACTATCATAAGAATACATAATAAATTATCTACCTTTTTCCCTTGCACAGATGGTTTTTTTGGGTTGTCTGAAAGTTTTAGTATTTCACACAGCCCTGCCAAGACCATCTTTAAACATGTCTTGTATACATGAGCCTGTGTTTTTATTTTCTCTCAAAAAAATCTGAGGTAAGGACTTGGTGTAAGTATTAAATGTAATTGTGGGTGATCCTCAGCAATCAGGCATGTTGGAGAGGGTAAGTTAGACGTGGAACGAGCCTGCCATGGGCAGCTGGCACTCAGTTTCACTGGTTGTCCCCCAGGAGCTGTAGGATGCACCTCCAAATTGTCGGTCCAAAGACTTGATGATGGGGCAGACTGTTAGTTAGCCTGTTGCCCTTGGTTGGGAATTGCTCCTGAGGTTATCAGCCGCCTGGGCCCATGGGTGGGCAAGGGACTCCAGGAGCATGAGGTGCAGGCTGCTCTTCTGCTTAGACCTCTGGCCTGAGACCATCCATTCTTGCATGGACTGTTCCTGATGGTAGCTGGTGGAGCCTGGGGACAATCTAGGTGGAAGTGCTGTTGGAATGTGCCACAGCTCCCTGCTGCAACCTTTCCTGAAGCTAGAGAAGGGGAGCCACTTCCTCTCCACACTCTGTTCTTCCCTTGTTTTTAGCCAGCAGTGTGGCTGGGCTCTGTGAAGGGGTCTGAGCTCTCTCTTGCCTCTCTAGTCAGTCTAGTCTCTTACAGTTGCCTGTTTGTAGTTCTCACTAAGTGTGGAAAACTTAAGATCCCAGTGAGCCCACAAGTTCCAAATCTTCATGCACCTATCTCGGCAGCAGCTGCCCTGGTGACCAGGGCTCATGGTGACCAGGGCTGATTACCCCTATGGTGTAGTAATTTTTTGCCACATGGTCCCTGAGGTTGTGGAACCAAGGGGATCACTATAAACAGTAAGGCACCCTGGCCTCTGTGTGCTTCTTGATGGAAGTGTTCTTCCTGTGCGACCTAGGACTTGGTCCTGTATTGCCTAGGGTTGCAGGATTGGAAGGTAGATTCTGGGAGTAGGTCACTGGGAATGGCTGTGTGTGTGTGTGTGTGTGTGTGTGTGTGTGTGTGTTGTGTCTTAGTTTTTCTCTTTGACTGTTTAGATACTGGTTTACTTCGAGTGAGAGATTGGTTGTTTTTCCCATTCTAGGCTTACTCCTCCCTCTATAAAGATTTTGCATTTTCCTGTCCCTATTACCAGTGACCATGGCCTAAAACCACATCTTTTAGTGGGGACATATGTCCTGATGATGTTGGAAATACTGTGTGTCTGGTCACTTGCTAGCCAGCATCATGGAGTAGGGACTATTCCTCCTGACATTAGAGGGACACAGGTCTGCATGTGACCTGAGCATAGGGCTGCAGTGATTGCAGCTATTGTCATTCTTTAGACGCCGGGGGGGGGGGCGGGGGGGGTCTCACCTTGGTCCTACAATTCATGTTGCAGCTTTATTCGGCACAAGGTACAGGGAGATCTTGGCTTGAGTTGAATTGCATGCTGCTTCTGCCAGCTGAGAACATGCTGGGCTCTTGGCTTGGACCTGATCACACATGCTTCCATTCAGTCACTGGTATATAGAGATACATATCTTGTTTGTAAATTGAGCTGTACATTTATAAGTTTTAAAAAATAAACATCCTGCATTATTTTAATGGAGAGGAGGTGCTTAAAGTGTAAACTCCCTCTCTCTCAGTTCCCTTTTTCATTTCATAATGTAATCACAGCCTTTTATCTGTCTTCGTTGAGGACAGAGATATCTCCTAGCAGGGCTCCCTCAGTAAGTGCTGAACTAAATACATGCGAAGCCATTGGTGCCAGTGAGAAAAACCACTGCTGAGCGCTGATGGAGAGCTAGTCAGTAACAATCCCTCTGGTCAAAGTGAGGACCAGAGCTCCCCCAGAACATTATCAATTCAGTGTACCGCATTGTTTGTTCACATCCTCACCCCTCATGTGGTATCTGCCAAGCTCTCGGTGCTTTGTGCTGCAATGATAGTTGCTATAGTGCAACAACTATATTCCATTTGCCTCCAGCAGCAGTGTGGGAATAGCTCAGACACTTAGTACTGTTTAGTCTTAGGCCTTCTTTGTTCCTCTGTGCATACTCACACTCCTGATTTTCGGTCAAGACTCAATTACCATCTCACCCCCTCCTGGAAGTTTTTCTGACCATGGGTGCCTCCACCCCGTGTTTCCCTGGCAGTCTTGCCTCTTTTCCAGAACTTCACACAGAGCACTGTAAGCATAGAATTATCTGCAAGTCCCAAGAGCAACCCAATGGCAAGATTCCTCCTGTTTGCCTCTGTGCTTGCCACATTGCTTTCACATGTCACACTTGATAAGCCTTTGATAGTATTTTCATTATTTTTTGAATATCTAATTCTTGAGTCATTCAATGAGAGTCCAGAAGAACGACTAAGAAGGTACAGGAAACATTAGCAATGACAGATGAGTGATTTCATGGGGCAGAGGATGACTGTGTCCTTCAGTGCTTGTGTAATATGTTGACTGAACCACATAGAGTGAATGAATAGGTGGAGCACGTTAGAAGTCAGCATACCACAGAAATAAAAATAAGCCTCCTGTCTGTGTACACACATGCATATGGGTTTTCCCCAATGTTGCCGAGCCTGCGGCTAGCAGGAATCTTTGCACCAAAAGAACAAAACAAAAGGAAACCCCCCCAAAATAAAAAACCCACACGAGTCACCGCTTACCGAGGATACCATATGGTATTTTGACTCAGTCGTGATTCAGTTCAACTTAGTTGAGAGAGAACATCAATTAAGTTACACTATAAAAAGAACTTTTTGCAGCATGATGGCAGTTTCCTTTATTTTTACCTATGCCTCGAGCTGTAGGACCACATGGAACTATTTACTAAGGTGTTCTGACTCAGTTTCAAAATACAGACGTGGTCACTGTGAGCCGCCTCTCACATTCAATTATCTTAAGTGCACCAAGTAGACAGGAAAGAGTTCAAGCCAGCAAATCAAAATAAATAAGAGTACAGTCGGACCACCATAACCCTGGGAGGGGAGCTTCAGCTCTTCCATTCTTCCGGTCTTTTGTAGTGGTCACTGGACCCAAAGGCTTGGCCTCCAACTGTGGGCAAAGATATTGGGCAGCAATGAAGCCTGGGACTGTCACCAGGCTGGCTGAGTTCTCTGATGGCTGTAGCCTACATGAGTTAGAGTTGCAAAAATGGTCTGAAAGAGCCGGGCATGGTGGCGCACACCTGTAATCCCAGCACTTGGGAGGCTGAGGCAGGAGGATCCTTAGGAGTTCAAGACCAACCTGGGCTACAAAGTGAGCTCAAGGCCAGCTTGAACTGCACAGCGAGACCCTGTCTCAAAAAGACCAAAAAAAAAAAAAAAAAAAAAAAAAAGATTCTAGTGTCTGACACTCATCACAGCCCTCGAGGAGTTTACATGCGCGGTGCTTAGGAGAGTGCCAGGCACCTGGTAAGCACAGCCCAACTGTTAGCTGCTTTTATTGTCCATGACACCCCCAGTATAGGAAAACCTCAATAACAAAGACATCGATTCTTTCCAAATTAACCTGTGGATTGGTGCTTATTTTGTAAGGGGAACGATACAGGACATATAGTTTATAAGATTATTTATAATAGTCACCCATAGAATCATATACAAGAGAGTGCAAGAAATCTGTCTACACACTATAGACCAGGAATCCAGCTGAGGGCCTAGATCCCACGATAATGTCCTGCATGAGTCCAGCTGAATACCTTGAGCCCATAACAGTGCCTCCCATGAGTCCACCTGGAGGCCCAGAGGCCACGACAATGTCTCATGCAGGCCTGTTTCATGGATCTGCACTGGGAAGGCCCAAAGGTCAGTGGTGGAATCCAGGAAGTCTGTGCCAGTGGAATGAAGGGTCTGTGCTAGCAAACCGAGGGATCTGCACTGGAGCCAGGAAGCGACGCGCAAAGTCAGAACCAGAGCTCCCCAGAAAAGTAACACAGCCATCCTCAGCAAGAGTGAGGTCCTGAGCTCCTCCAATGATAAAGATGGCTGAGTTCCCATCAGGAAAACCAATGCAGCAAGCTTCTTCAGATCGGCAGTACCTCATCTTCCTCTCCAGAGCCAGGAAACAATGCTCAAAGTGAGGACCAGAGCTCCCCCAAAGTGAACTGAAGCTATTCTCAGTGCCACCAAGGCCCCAAGCTCTTTGGAGGATGAGAACAGCCAAGTTCATCAGGAAAGCAAGCATGACAAGCTCCTCCAAAAGAACCAACAGCATCTTAGAGCTTCTGCCAGTTCCCAACAGCCTTTCTCTGCTCCCAACAGCCTAACTTCTTCTCCAGTTCTGCCTTTTATGCTCCTGGCAACAGTCCTCAGGTGGACCTCCCACACCCAGCACCATGCTTACTCAGTTCAGCTGGGGGTTATAAATTGACCACCAGTTGTCAATCCACTACGTATAGGAAAAGAGGTTTTCTCATTTCTTGGCCTTTCATCCCCTTAAGGCTTTTGTAGGAATCCCTTTCTGACTTCCTAGCTCTTAAAGACCTTCCTGGGTGCCCTTGGCAGAATTCTCTGCATTCCAAGCTTCTCTGAACAGCCTTGCTCTCTTGATCTGAAAGAAGGGCACTCGCATCTGAGAACTGGCTTCCTAGAGGAGTGCGTCCTCTCCCGCCTGCAGTGCACCACTAGGCTGAAGGTGGTAGGTGTTCTTGATGGTCTCTGCTGCTGGCAGATCTTTCTCCTTCACATCCCTCCGGTTTTTAATCTTGTGCCATCACAAAGTGGCATGTCACTTTGTAGTGCGTACCGAATCCCTTTTGCAACTAAAAGATTTGTAGGTCACACCATCTCATCTCTTGAACAGTTTAGCCTTTGCACTGGTAACTCTGTATTACTCCAGTTGTCGAAAATCTTGCTTATTTTTAGTACTTACATAGACTCCCCCCCCCCCGCCCCGTATGGGGAATCAAACTCATGACCTTGTGCTTGCCAGGCAGGCGCTGTGCTGCTGAGCTAAATCCCCAGCCTCCAGACTTTCCTTTTATTCCTGGAGCTCTTATTCCTTGACTCTGCTCTAGTGAGCGAGGCTCCACCCCTGCTGGGCCTCCTGTTTCCAGTCCTCTGCACCCTCTGCATTCCAACCTCCGGCTTCCTGACTTATCTTCTCCTGAGGGCCCCTACTCCAAACCTCCAACCCCACTGACATGCAAGCTGTTGATCCTTCTTCCAAGCATTACCCCTTTGGTTTTCCACCCCCCTGCATAGCATTCACATTCCCTTCTTAATCCAGTTTAGATCCATGGATCAGCAATAAAAGCGTTTCCTTGTATGCATCCTGGACTCCCCACCATCCTAAACTCCAGCTCTGGGTAAACCCGACTTGTTTGTATCAGCACCCAAATAACAGGACAGAGCTGGGGAAACACATGCAGCCATGCTGACTCTTTAAAATGCTACTATGTAACCATGCTGACTGGGCTGACTATCTAAAAAAATTTAGGATTGATTTTAAACTTATTTTTGATTGACAAATCATAATTATATACATTTTCAGGGTACAGTGTGATGTTTTCTATATATATGAATTTTTTTGTGTATGTGTGATGCTGGGGATTGAACCCAGGTCCTCATTCAAAGCCCTCTACCACTGAACTACATCTCCAGCCCTTGTAAAATTGATATTTGAGACTGGGTCTCCCTGTGTTGCCCAGGCTGGCCTTGATCTTTGCCTTTCAAGTAGCTGGGATTACAGGGGTGTGCCTCCATGCCTGGGATGTGAAATGATGAACTTCAGCTTATTATCTTACGCTGCGCCTACCTATCAGTTTTGTTATGATGAGGCATTTCAAATTTATTCTTAGTTACTTTGAAATGTACAGTAGATTATTCTTGGCCACTGTCACCTGGCCGTGCGGTAGCTCTCAGACCCTGTCCCTTCTTCTGCCTGAGACCTTGTGCCCCTGAATGGGCAACTACTCTTCCTCACCTACCTCCTGCCCCTCAGCCTCTGGTAAGCATCCTGCTCTTCTTCCATGAGTGAGTGAGGAGGTGGTGCTGTGATTGTCATCCTGTGCCTGGCTGATTGCACTCCACAGTGTCCTCCAGATTCATTCAGGTTGTTATAAATGATGGTTGTTGTAATTCCCCTTTAAAGCTGCGCAGTATTCCGTGTTTTTATCCATTCACCTGCTGGTGGACACCAGATCTTGACTCTTGTGAGTAATGCTGCCTTGAATGTGGGCTGCAGAGGCCTCTTCAGTGTACTGATCCAGCTCCTTGGGGTCTTGTACAGGTGTGAGATTGCTGCATCACAGGGTAGTTGTGTTTTTTTTTTTTTTTTTTTTTTTTGGCAATATTTTTTTGGTAGTGAGAATCGAACTGAGGAGCTTGCACTTGCCAGGCAGGCGCTGTGCCACTGAGCTATATCCCCAGCTCAAGTAGTTGTGGTTTTTAAGGACACTCTGTAAACTTTCCCACCCACAGTGTGTAAGGGTCTCCTTTTCTCCACAACCTTGTCTCATTTAGACCAGTGGCCACGCACCTCAGTGGGTGTCCCCAGCCTGCCTCGCTGTGCTCTTTCCCACCACGTTCCTCTCCTGTCTCCTCATCAGCTGCTGAATGTGTTTCTCTCTCTCTAAATCCCCACTGCCGCATCCCCACTCCCAGGGCTGTTTACTGAGAAGAGGGGAACAGCCAGAAGAGAATTCCAGGAACTCTCACCCTCACCCGCCTTGGACCGAGCTGTGTCTGCCTTCCTGTCTGCGTTTGCGTGGGTGAACCTTCCGGCTGTTGGTGCTGGCTCCCTCACCCCTGCTCTGGCCTCCACTCCCTTTTGCGTGTGTTTCTCTAGAAATTTCTCGTTTCCTCTCTCTCTTAAATCGCTGGAAGATCTGGGGTAGTTAGCTGTTTCCATCCTAAGAAAAGTCTTTTCCTCCATCCCCTGAGCTACATTCCTTCTCAGACCCCAGAATCCACACACCACCCACTTCTCCTTCTGTTCTGCTATGTTCCACAGTGGACTCCTTTACTCTTGGGGTTCTCAGACACCTTCCAAGTACTGTTGACTGTGACATTTTCTTAACTGATCTTTTCTCTGGAGTTGTAAATTTGTCCTTTCACCTGCTTCTCATTTCTGCCGCCTCTTCATTCATTTCCCTTTCTCTCATTATTTTTTTTTTTTTATCCTGGGTCTCAATATGTAGTCCAGGCTGACCTTGAACTCACTATGTAACCTCGGCAGGCCTCAAACTTGTGGTGATCCTCCTGCCTCAGCCTCCTGAGTGCTGGGATTACAGGTAATTCAAGGGTCTGAGTGCAGGCCTCTCACTGGCATCTCACTGAGCTGCAGCCCACCCTTCCACTTGTGTTTTGATAGACCCTTCAGACTTAACAAAGCCCAGACCAAACTCCTGGGCCTTTTCTCCCTTGAATAGTCTCATAATCTGCATCTCCATTTCTCTTTCCATAAACAGTAGTTGCGTCTTTCCATTTACTGCTGGGGCCAAAGTTTTGGAGGCATGCGTGACTGACCTTTCTCGTATGACCCTTGTAACAGTTTTCATCAGATCCTATAGGCCACCTGCAAAATAGCCAGAATCTGATCTCTGCTGACTCTTATCAGCTGCATAGCCTCCTCCCTGATCTGGAACATTTACTTTTTGCCCTAGAGCAGCTGATAGGATCTTTTACAAAATATAAGTCAGAGCCAGTGTGGTGGGGCACTCCTGTAGTCTCAGCACTGGGGTGGCTAAGACAGGAGGATCACATGTTTCTGCCTAGCCTGGGCAGTTCAGTGACTTAGTGAGACCCTCTCTCTCAAAAAAAAAAAAAAAAAATTGAAGAAAAGGATGAGGATGTAGCTCAGTGTGAAAGACCTGCCTTCAGCCTGCAGTAACACATGCGCACGCACACAGCCAAGGGCTGCTACCCTTCTGCTCAGAGCCTTCTGTGGCTTACTGTCAGATGGAAGCCACTGTCCTTCCAGTGTGGTGCTCTGCTTGTGGCCCCCGCTCCCCTCTCACCCGTGTTACTCTCCCATCCACCGTGGGCTCCATCCAGCCTGGCCCTGACTTCCCCGCCTCTCCTCGGTTCTGTGGCCAGCATCACTCTGAAGTAAGCTTCTTAATAAAGTTTTCACACCTTGCGTGCAAAGTCTTCATGCTGGAATTGTGCACAGACTGTATATGTCTTCTGGAGTTTGACGGTTTTGTCCTCTTCTTTCCCTGAGCCCACCAGCAGCTACCTTTGGGGTGTGGGTATAGTAAGGATCGATGTAACCATCTCCCAGCTGACCTTCCTGTGGGGATGAGCAGCCCTGCCCTCCTCTGCACGTCTGTCTCACCATGTCCCCACACACATGCTTCCCTTTCTGGACTGGTGCTTACGGGCCAGGGGTTTATTTTCCATCTTTGTGCCACTTTGGCCTTTTCTTAGCTTCTTTCATTCAGCTGAATGCATTTGAGCTTCTGTTTGCTCTGAGGAAATGAACTTTGAATGTGGTGAGGACAATAAGGAAAGAAGGAAATGTTTGATTTTTTGGGGTCAGGAGATTAGTGTGTCTGGAACCTATTAAAGTAGGGGTTGCCAGACTAAGGCCAAATCTCTGGCCTACCACCTATTTATTGTGGCCTGCAAGTTAAGAATGGTTTTTACTTTTTCCCACCCCCTGAGGATTGGACTCAGGGCCTTGCATATGTTAGGCAAGTGGTCTACCACTGAGCTACACCCCAGTCCTTTACAGACTTTGAAACAGGGTCTCCCTAAGTTCCTTAGGCTGGTCTCAAACTTGTGATTCTCCTGCCTCAGCCATCCGGGTAGCTGGGATTATAGGCATGTGGCACCATGCCTGCCTTGGATTTTACATTTTTTAAGCGGTTGGAAGAAAACGTAAAATTTCATGACCCAGGAAACATATGAACTTTTTAGGTGTCATCTGTGGCTGCTTGCATGCTGCCAGGGTCTGTCTGAGGGGCTGTGATGGCAGAGACTTTCTGGGCGTCAGGGCCTCATATAGTTACAGTCAGGCCCTTTATGGAAAATATTTGCTGTCCTGCTACATGGATCGGTCTGGGCCCGTGGGGACAGCTTCAACGCCTGGGGCATGACAGGGTGGGCTGGGTGTACAGAGGAGAGGTTTGAGTTTTGCAAAGCTGGGTTGCAACATTTCGCCCTAGGCTGTTTGTGGCAGGAGGTAGAAATGTGTTTATTTTCTGTTTTAGATCAATCTAGCCTGGTCACATCAGTGAGCAGAGTTTATGGTTTTAGATAACAGCCAGAGATTGTTATTTTAATCTCTGAACTTGTGTGTATTTTAATCATTTTTCTCAGTGACAGTGGTTAAACTACTTTGAACCACATATGCCAGCTTTTAATGAACTGGAAGGTATTAGAATAAATCTTTTAACAAGTGTGAGCGTCTTAGTTGCAGCATTACAATGACTAGCATTTAGCTTCCTTTTCAGTAGGAGGTCCCAGCTGATGAATTAACTGTAAAATGTGTGTACATACAGTATATTAGGCCATCTTAACTGTGACATATAATCACAGGTAGTTTTCTTCAATTTTACTCAAGCAGGACTTGCCAAGATTAAACCTACGGATCTGTTCAAACTTGAAATGAAATTCTACCTTTTGTGTAAGCCAAAGGATTTTTTTGTCTGTAATGTAACATTTCATTTATATATTGTCTTCAGGGTATGCATTCCTGTGTAATAGGAATGTCTAATGGTTGGATTTTAATTGTCCTTGTAAGTTCTTTCTGCCTTCTGTGAATGAGGTAGCTAAGCTTTTTAAGGTCTTTGTGAATGTTTTTTGTTGTTAGTTTGGTTAAAGAGAAATGACAGCAATTATTAATGTTTGTGATGTAGGAATGACTGACTTAATTAGCTATTTTGTGTGGTCATTAGACATAAGTAGCTGTTCACATTATAGCCACATCTTAAAATATGACCGTTTTTCCAGCCTCTGTGTCTAGGATGTGTGGCTCTTGATGGGAAGCTTGAGCTGGTGCCTCTTCCAGGTGCTGCATCCGAGAGCATGGCTCACTGTGCACGTCAGTAAGTGCTTGGACCGTGTAACATGGGCATAGGCTACGCTGGTTGTGCCAGTTTCCTTGCTGTTTAAGCCTGGCTTGAGTCAGTTCCACAAGTGAATGCCTCTTGGGGCCTAGAGATACAGAAAAAGATAAGGTACTTGCAGTCTCAGTTTCTCAGGGGCAGGAGTCCAGCTGGGAGAGCAGACATGTAAGCATAAGTGATGTGGATGAGTTAGCTCCAGTTCCAGGGGAGCACAGAGTTGGGAGCCAGCTTACCCGGATGACAGGGATCACTGACCTTGCATAGTCAACAGATTGTTGTGTGCTAGATGTTGTCATATGGGATTCTTCTTCAGTAGCTATTGATAGTTATTTGGATTTCAGGAGTCGTTTGGTTGGCTTTAGTTCACTTACATTTGTGTGCGTGTGTGTTGAAAGCATGATACATATATGACACGTTAACATGAAACAACAGTGGAACAATTCAGAACTAGCTGGTGAGTACCGTTCTTTGATTGGAATATGTTTTCCTAAGAATGATGCTTTTCCTGCACCTTGTGTAGTCTGTGCCGCAGTTTCATTCCAGATTTTGCTATACTGATGGCAGTTCTGATGGACACAGGTTTCAAGGACTGACCCTGCCTTGGAAGGAGGACTTTCTGGTGGGAAGCTTGGAGCCCCTGGGAAGGCAAGAGCACAGAGGACCAGCTGAAAGGCAACCCTGGCTTCTCTATAATAGGCGTGTGTAAAGTCACACTTCTTATTTATCACACTTCTTAGCCTCCAGAGTAGGAAAAGGAGGTATTATTATAGATTCTTGAGGTTGTAGAGCTCTATTTTTATTTGTAACATTAAATAATAACTGTCATTAAAGCTTTGTATGGTGGAGTTAGATTTATACTCTTGTCATAGCAAGGTGGTCACCCTTGGTGTTCTTCGTTCACGGTGTTGACCGCGCCTGAATACCTTCTGCAGTACATTGAGTGCTCCTCAAGGCCACCTGGGGAGTGTTAGTGAACATTCTTTTCATGGCAGTATTGTCACAAAAAATACCTCATGTATTCAAGCATTTCTTACAGTTGCTGAGGCGGGTGTAATGCTGTACCCTTGAATTTCACTATTTTCCTCAGGTTCTTCATCACAGAGACACTGGGTCAGTGTTTCCTGACCCACACTTAGGTTGACTGGGGGAGATCTAGACACATTATTTTGTGTTTCCAAATTTTTAGTTGATTAAGTTATACTTCTTTTTCAAAACAAACTTGAGGTGTTTTAAAAAATACAGTTACAAAGATGAAAGATAGTGGAGGGAACTGGGGATATAGTTTGGTGTTAGAGTGCTTGTTGGGGTTTGATCCCCAGCACTAGCCTAAAACCAAACCAGACCAGACCAAACCAGACCAGACCAAACCATACTAGACCAAACCGGACCAGACCAAGGGAGGAAACTGGAGAAAAGGGAAAAGCCTGATAGGAAGAGGTTTCATACCCTTGTTAAACATGATCACAAACTTGACTCCAGGCTTGCCGAGGGCCCAGACAGAGAGGGAAACATAAGCCATGTGGTTCTTGTCTCTCCATAAGCCAGGCACACCACGTGGCATACAAGAAGTCCCAGTGCTGCAGCTCATGGACAGGAAGTGTCTCCTGGCTCAGAAGAGAAGGGATCATCTGTGGAGTGTCTTCTTCGGTGGCCCCCAGCAGCTCAGGGTTTCCAGTATAGAGTTGCGGTTCAGCTCCCTCGTCCTCTCGCTTAATCCAAGGATGAAGTAAATGTAGGGTGCTATGATCGCGCACTGAGAGCTGAGGGAACATCTGCACGGTCAAGATTGTCTCTGAGAGTCTTTCACACTGTCCAACAGTCTGCCATTCAGATTGTGGTTTCCTTAGGGGATTTATGGAATGAGGAAGTTGGCTCGCATTTAGGGGCTGAGTTGCACAAAACAGTTCTTATCTTCAGAGCGCTGGGTGGATAGTCAGCACAGACAGAGGCCCAAGGGCTGCCACAGGGTCGCCTCCCTGGTATGCGCTCCTGGTGGGAATTAGTGCGCTCCACTCCCTGCCTTAACCTCCCGCCTGTTCCGGTGCTGCGGCCTCAGCACATCGGGGTGGGTGGTGCACCTGTCCTCCAGCCGGCCCTCGTGAGTGTTTCTCACCACGAGACTTAGTGCACATTGGGTGGCAGGGCAGGCCCAGGAGCGTGAACAGTCATTGGAGCTGCCTTTGGGTGTTCCAGAGTGGGACACTGGGGTCATAGTACCTCTGCTGGGGTGACAGCCCTGCTAGTCATCGACTGTGTGGTGTTACTCCACCTTCTCTCTGTGGTCCTTACCTCTCAGTAAGGTGGCGAGGGCAGCACTAATTCTGGGTATCAAGAAGCTTAAGAGAGAACACAGTAGGGTTGAGCAGTGCCTGGTGGGTGGTAGGCGTGTGTGTGTGTGTGTGTGTGTGTGTGTGTGTGTGTGTGTGTAGCTCTCTTGTTCTCTGTTGATGCTAAGGAGCTGGCTGAGGAGCCCACCTGCACCTCTCCCTCAAGTACTTAAAGCAGTTTCTGAATAGATCATGGGGAAAGTAGAATCTTTTTTTTTTTTTTTTTTTTTTTCCCTACTTTGTAACAGTTTTGTTTTCTTCCAGAGAAACAGCACCCAGGACGATCTTCCAGAGAGTCTTGGATATCTTGAAGAGATCTTCTCATGCTGTTGAGCTGGCCTGCAGGGATCCGACCCAGGTGGAACATCTGGCTTCCAGCCTGCAGTTGATAACGGAGTGCTTCCGGTGTCTCCGGAATGCTTGTATAGAGTGCTCTGTGAACCAGAATTCCATCAGGTAGTAGTCCTCATGGGACATGTACTTCCGAGTGTATTTCTGTGTTTTTGTGCTTGCTGGTTCTGTCATTGGGGACTGTTTATTAAAGTTGTGGCTTTGGTATCACGCCTTGCTTTTCCAGGACTGTCCTTTACTGCCATAGGTGAGAAGTACGTCCTTGATATGTCACACCCTCAGAGTCAGTTAGACCAGCATATGATGCCCAGCATGGAGCAGAATGTGTTTAGCTTTGGGGTTATTTAGATTTCCTGTTTGTATTTGTAACATGTTTTAAGGTTCTGCATGTAATGATTTGAACTTGAGTTTGATTCTTTGTTCGGAGATTCTGCCTGCCTGAGTTCATATGTAGTTCTTAACCTTACTTCTCTTAGTTGCAAATATTTTCATTGGTCACTTGGTGTTTAAACAAGAGGTAGGATTTATAAATTTTGAAGATGATTTGTCTTAAGATCTTAGATTTCCAAGGTCTGATTTCATGTATTTTATAACATGTTTTAAGAAGTAGTTAAACAGTGAGAGAGAGATTGTCCCACGCTGTTCTTTTCTTTTACTTGTTAGTCTCTCCTCCTAGAACTGGGCCTCTTTCCTTTTTGATTTTGTGGAATCTGTTTCTTATTAACATTTTTACTTGAAGTCAGAAGCCACAAGCTGGATGGCCAGCTTTCCTGGACATTTGGGTAGAGCCTCCAGGCCGTTCTGCCCCTACTGTGATGGGCGAGGCTGGGCCGGTCCAGAAACTGTTCGAGGGATGTCCTCTGCTGCCTGACAGTCTTATGCTCGAGGCTTTCATATGATTAACGAGCTTTGTAGATCAAAGGAGCAGGGGGAAAGGCTGAGGTTAACTACAGTGCTAAACTAAGCCTGCTGTCCATTTGCAGAAAAATGGATGGAAACGGTAATAATCTTGCTAATAATAGTTAATATTTTAAAATAGAAGTAGTTCTGTGCTAGAAGCATATGGCCAGAGAGCCCTTACCTTTTGTTCTTTTCCAGGCAGGGAAGTGCTCTAAAGTGGTATGGAAAGGGGGTCATCTGCTTTGCTGGCCTCTGTGGGCAGGGACATGTGCTGCAGGATCAGGCTTTGTCCCTGCACCCATTTGCAAGGTCTGGGGTAATTTTTAGGACAAACTGAACACATAGTACACTACTAGTTTTCCATTTTTACAAGAGAAGACACTGACTACGAGAGGTTAAAAAATGCATCCTAAAGTCACTCACTGAACCAGCACAAGAGTCTGGGCATGTTCTCTCCTCCTCCAAGCATCTGACTGTAAAATAGCCCCAAAGCAGGTGGCTGTGCCTGTCCTGAGGCCTGCACGCTGGCCCTGTGTCCAGTGACTTCTCCATCCCTTCCGTATTCTCAGGACCCTGGACAAGGGACAAAGGCATTCTGAGTCTCAGGTTTCTCCTCTGTAACACAGGATGACCTTGAGGGGAGATGAAATTCTTCTTTTTTTTTTGTTTTTTTTTTGGTTTTTCTCCGGTACCAGGAACCGAACTCACGACCTTGTGATTGCCAGGCAGGTGCTTTGCCGCTGAGCTAAATCCCCAGCCCCGGGGGAGATGAAATTCTTTAGTAAAATGCCTACCCCATCCCGTGTGCTCGGGATGACCTGTGATCGGCGTTTCTGACTCAGAAGGGCCAATATGGTACAAGCTTAAGATAACATTACTTTCTTTTAAAACAATTCATTTTATTTTATTTTATTTTATTAGCAAAATGTGCAAGTTATAAAAGCTCAAACATAAAAGTAAATATGGCAGCAAATAAAATAATAGCAGTCTTCCAGCACAGCCATCTAAGCAAGGGCAGGGTGTACAGTGATAACGTCTGTATTGCAGCCAGGCATGGTGGTGCACACCTGTAATCCCAGCACTCGAAAGGCTGAGGCAGGAGGATTGCCGTAAGTTTGAGGCCAACCTGAGCTATATAGTTAGTTCAGGGGTAGCCTGAACTATACAGCAAGACCCTGTCTCAAAAAACAAACAAACAAACAAACAAACAAACAAAATTTCTTTATTGCACACAACTTAGGTTGGTAGAAATGAAAACTAACAGTTAAGGGTATTAGTTTTTCTGTCTCTGAATTTCTAGGATTGTGTTATTCTATAGTCACTGTTGATTTCCAGAGGGAAATTCCAACCATTTAGGGCATTAGCTCCTGAATAACAGTTTTCTAGTCAGAAATATAAGAGATTCCAATAAGAACTTCACGGCCAACTTTAACTAAAGTCAGTATTTCTGAGCTGGTCAGGATTCAGATCACAAACTACATATTTTTTTCTGGCCTTTGAGAGAAGTTACTAAGGCGTTAGTTAAAGGCATGATGCTTCACAGGCCTGGATCTTTGTGTACGGAAAGGGGTGAAATACAGCGGAGCAAACAGTGTGAGCTCCCTGAAGTTTGAGGACACACTCAGGAAAGGGAATTCAGAGCAGTCAGCTCTGCCTGTGAATGTGACTCCTATTGCTGGGTCACTGTGATAGAGCCTCCAGAAAGAACCTGCTCTGCTTCTATAAAGTGCCAGGGTGCATGAGAAGGCTTTGCGGTTGGTGTTTCTCAACTCTCCCGGTGTAGGGTGAGAGCAGACACAGACACAGACACAGAATGAGTGAGCCTGGGTGTATTCCAGTAAAGCTTCACTTTTGAACAAATGCATTTGGAATTTCATGAAATTATCATGCTGTAAAGTTATAGCCTTTGATTTTTTTTTCTCCCAAACATTTAACAAGGCAAACACCATTCTTAGCATACTTGCATTACAGAGATAGGCAGCAGGCCCAGTAGCCTGGCAATCATCTGTCCATGTAGAAGCAAGAGCAGAACAAGTAGAACAGCCTCTTCCTGGAGGTGGGTGCTGAGCTCTTTCCCCATATCTTCAGCATGAGAGAGGAGGTGAGGAGCACTTGCCCCTGACCCCCTGGACTAGAGGTATGGAGAGAAGACGGCAGACACAGTGAACCTGACTGCCACAAGCTCCTTTCACTAAAACCAGTGCTTACCACAGGGTTCTGGCATTCCACCTGTGCACTGTGGGAGCTTTCTCTTTAGGAGTGAATGTCAGCATGCTGTGGAGAAGTGAAGAAGTCATAGAGCTGTATTACTTTCCTGTTGCCACAAACTTTGGGTTAGAAACAACAGAGAGTTTTTATCTTATAGCTCTGGAGTTCCTGAGTCCACAGTCAGTCCTCAGGCTTAAAGTCAGTATCTGCAGGGCTGGTTCTTTCTGGAGGCTCTAGAAAAATCATTTCCTTATCTTGCAGCTTCTAGAGGCCGTCTACTTTCCTTGGCTCATGGCCACATCCTCCATCTTCACAAGCAAGAGTAGAGCAGGGCATGGCTAGAGCACACTCGACATCTCAGTACTCCGGGGAGCTGAGGCAGAGAGATTGCAAAGTTTAAGTTCAGTCTGGGCAACTCAGCAACTTTGCAAGAGTCTGTCTCAAAAATTTAAAAGGGGGATGGGTGTTGGGGATGTAGCTCAGAGCAGAGGGCTGGGTTCAATCCCTAGCACTGCACACATACATACACAAAAATACAATAGTAGTGTGGCATCTAGCATCTCTTTTTTTGGACTCTGACCTTCTTGGGTCCATTTCATGAGGACTCTTACTAGACTCAGCCCAGGATAATCTCTGTCTCAAACCATAATTGTTTAATCACATCTACAGAGATCTTGACACCAACCAGTTCAGATTCTCCGACACCAACTGGTTGTCTGAAAACTCACTTCTCTTCTGACACTGTCTGAGGAGTTAGTGGTATTGCAGCCCATAACTTAAAGGCTCAGATCAAAAGACTGCTACCACTTCAGATGCCAGCTGGAAAAGGAGTGCCCAGGGAGCTGTTCTGAGGGACTGATTAAAGCCGGGGGTGTCCAGCTAGTCCCATGACTCAGGATTGATGAGTTACTAGAAGTACTTACAGAGCCCAGGAAACTGTTTGCATGCTGTTACGGCTCACTTTGAAGGACGCACGTCAGAACATCCAAGTGGGAGACGGACACAGGACAGCATGGCAGTGGGGCAGTTGTTGCCCTCTCTGGGTATGCCCTCCTCTTCTGCAGACTCCCTTGTGCAAGTGGGATTGATTACATCACTGTCCACTGGTAACTGAATTAACCTTGGTCCATCTCCCCTCCCCTGAAGGGGAGCTCAGGCCAGCCACCCTTCTGAGCTCTGCCTGATTACTTCACTAGCATCAAAAGGGGCTTTTATGAATAACAAAAGATGCCCCTTCCATTGAGGAAAGTGAAAGGGTTTTGGGAACTCTGTGACTGTGCCAGGAACCCAAGACAAAGACCAAATACCGCTTACTATGCCGCATTTCTTTGCTGTACAGTACATTTTGAGAAGTCCAGGGTTTACAATATAGACTTCTTTGGAGGACTATTCTTTTGCTTACCACCGTCTCTTTGGCCCCTACATCTGTCACACATGCAAAATACATTCGTGCCAACCCAAGATCCCCCAGATTCTCAACCCGGTATAGCGTAGACTCTCATTCAGCATGTCCTTAACCTCATCAGCTCTGGAGTTAGTTAAAAATTCCCACGATCCCTGACACCTGTGGACCTGTGAAACCATGAGAGATAAGTGTCTGCTCCCCAAGTATACCAGCTATAAGATGACAGCTGGACACCCCTTTCCCTTCGCTTCTACTTCCCCAGGGGATGGAGTTCAGGCAGGGACTCCTGCTGGTGTGTGGCAGGGTCACTTTCCTTCAGTCTCTACTGGCATGCTTGTTTCCTCACAAATTCACACCAGCAGTCCTGCAGGACTCATGTTTCTCCCAACAGTCTGCTTGAGGCGCGGTGGGCTTTTTCCAGTGCTGTTCCTCAGAGTTCTGTTAGCTTTTGTCCCTTAGCAAATTCCAAAGCCTCGTCCGCATTATAGGTATTTGTGAGAGCAGCACCTGACTCCCGCTACCCAAATCTATAGTACTTTCCTTTGCTGCTGTGACAAATTCCAAAAACGTAATGATTTAAAACATCCTGCAGCTATTATCTTACAGTTCTGGGATTCCAAAGGCTAAAAAGGGGGTCGGAATGGCTGTGTTCCCTTCAGGATGCTCTGAGGGAGAATTGTTTCCTTGCCTTCTAGCTTCCAGAGGCTGCTGCATTCCTTGGTGCATGGCTTCGTTCCACCTGGCTCTGATTTATAAGGATACTTGTGATTATATTGGGCCCCCACATATCCAGGGCAGTCTTCCCACCTAAGGATTCTTAGTTTGGTTTCCTTTTTGCCGCATAGGGTGATACATTCACACACTTGGGAGATTTGGGTGTGGATTTCTCTGGAGGCCGTTATTCTGCCCACCACAGTAACTTTCAGCCAGTAGTGTCCACATCATGCATTAAATTATCTTTTGAAATGCAATGTTAGGAAAGAACGTGTCTAATTTTGTCTTTTTAAACCTCATACAGGAACTTGGATACGATTGGTGTTGCTGTTGACCTGATTCTTCTGTTTCGTGAGCTGCGTGTGGAGCAGGATGCCCTGTTGACAGGTAATTTGGAGTAGGGTTGTGGAGGATTTTATATCTTGGAAGAAGGTTTTCAGCCAGCGCTTGGTTATATCATCCATTGACGCACATATTCTGTATTTCCTGAGGTAGGGAGACTTCTGCAGTGAGATATGAGAAGGTTACAAGGTTGCGTTGACTGCATTGTTTCTCTTCTTCCTCTTTTTCTCCTTCTTTCTTTTCCTCTTCTTCTTCCTTTTTTCTTCCTCCTTCCTCCTGTTCTTTCCTTCTCCTCTTCTTCTTCCTTCTCTTCTTTTTTTCTTCTGTAGTACTGGAGACCTAAGGCTGATGCATTCTAGGCAAGTAATCTATCCTGAACCCTTTTTATTTTTTATTTTGAGACAAAGTCTTGATAACTTGCTCAGATTGGGACTTGGACTCATGATCTTTCTCCTTCGGCCTCCCCAGTAGCTGGTGTTCCAGGCGTGTACCATCTTGCCTGACTTCTTCCCACCTTTTATACTGTGGTCTTCCTTAGTCTGTTTGGGCTGCTGTGCAGTGTGCTTAGCCTGGGTAATTGGTAAACAGTAGTTTATTGCTCATAGTTCTGGAGGCGAGAAAGTCTGAGCTGAGGGCACTGGATTCGCTGTATCGTGAGGGTACCCTCTGGCTTAAGGATGTCACTTTCTTGCTGTGTCCTCACGTGGTAGAAAGGCAAAGGGCAAGAGCCACTTCTTACCTCTTTATCATAGGGGCATTCACCCCAGGACCTAGACACTTCCCAAGGGCTCCTTCTTCCCACCAAGGCACTGGGATTTGATTTTAGCATTGAATTTTGTAGTGACACAAACATTCCAACTGCAGACAAGTCCTAACCAGAATATGACTGTACCTGGAGATAGATTTTTAAAGGGGTAATTAGACTGAGGACGTTAGATGCTGTCCTGGTGAAAAGCGTATCCCTGCCACCCTATCATATGACATAGATGTATGCAGAGTACAGAGCAGCTGAAGATGTAGGGAGAAGGTGGCCGTCCCATGCCAAAGAGAGAGGTCAGAGAAGAGATCAGTGCTGTTGGTTCTTCAATCTGGGCTTCTAGGCTCCAGAACTATGAGAAAATAACCATCTGTTGCTGACGCTGCCAGGTCTTTGCCTCTTCATGACGGCAGTGTGAGCTGCCTAACACGCTGTCTTCTGATATTTACCCGTGACAGCCTTCTTGTAGGTTTGGGTACGATTCCAACAGTGACCAAAACAGACAAAAATTTCTGCCCTCAGGAGCTCACATTCCAGTGTGGGGAAGCAGATATTAAATCTGTTAAAGAAGTTAGATACAGAAAGGGAAGCTACTTCTACGTGTTAGTAGCTGTTGATTAAGAGAAACACCAAGCTGCTTTGCTTGAAGAGCTGGACTATTTTGAGTGTTTTTAGTCTTCGTACTATGAGTATCAACACTTCTTTTAGACAAGGGTTATTATCCGAATGTTAAAAACATCAAGGGATTTCACACATGATCTCTCTTTTTTTTTTTTTTTAAGTCTTTTTGAGACAGGGTCTCGCTATGCAGTTCAGGCTGGCCTTGAGCTCACTTTGTAGCCCAGGCTGATCTCGAACTCACAACGATCCTCCTGCCTCAGCCTCCCGAGTGCTGGGATTACAGGCGTGCGCCACCACACCTGGCCATACATGATCTCTTGTCCAAGGAATTGAGAGATTTTAGGATAAGTCTAAGTTATTTGATAAGCAAATCTTAATGTAAATATCTAGTGAGTGTTTTTGTAAGTTGTAATCAGAAATATGGTGAATGCTGCTGCTGAGTGCCATCCAACCAAAAGGCAGACACATAAAAACGTTGTAGTGCGTCCTCATCCACCTTATTCCCCGGATCTGACACTGGGTGACTTCTGGCTCTTCTCCGAAGTCAAAGTGCACATGAAACGGAAACATTTTGAATCTGTTCAGTACCTCAAGGCAGCCATGACAGGGCAGCTAAAGACATGAGAGAGGATTTCCAGAACGGCTTCAGAAAGGGGCAGAAACAATAAAGCAATGGTTCAAAGTGAGGGGGGGTATTTTGAAAGGGATTGATGGGAATGTGTCTTTCACTATAATAGTTTAAAAAATTAAACACTGTATTTTTTTTACCATATCTCGTATAAATAGATTTCCACAGTTTTTATCCCTGTTCTTACTATCCGAGGCTTGATTATGTTAGTGTTAATGTGATGTTGCTCTTGGCAGGCAGTGAGGATTAGAGGTGAGTCTCTTTACAGGCGCGAAAACTGAAGCTCAGAGGTGAAGTTGTGGGGTGGAGGTGCTGCCTAGGATGGTTTAATTTTTCTGTTTTGTAGTTTCTTGGTGTTTTCATTTCAAATTCAGTTTGTTAAAATTCTTGGCTTTTTCTGTTTGATTTGCAAATCATCCTTTGGGAAATGGTACTTTTAAAAAAAATATTATGTGAGCTAAGAATTATACACATCTTTTTCTGAGCAACAGTAATTTCCTAAGTATTTTTAAGAAATGGATAAGGTGTAGGTTTAGTTATAAAGTGTTTTTAAGAAGTTCTGTATCTAGAAGGATTTTTTTTTTTTTTTTTGATTTTTCTCCGGTACCGGGAACCGAACTCACAACCTTGCGCTTGCCAGGCAGGCACTTTTGCCGCTGAGCTAAATCCCCAGCCCCTCTAGAAGGATTTTTGTAGCTCCATTTCATAATAAAATGGGAGCTTTAGGTACTCAAAATTGAGGTTTTAGAAATTGACAACCAAGTCCATGTTCGATCATGTTTGGTGGTAAGGCTGCTGTTCCTGAGTCTGTGTGTAGGGTGGCAGAGTAGGAAAGTTGGGAATTCACCCCATTTTACCATGGCCGGAAAACATGGGTGTGGGCAGTATGTCACTGGCAGAGCTGGGGCCCTATGGTGGGCAGGAGTACATCTTCCAGGGGTGTGTTCTTTCAGTGTGTACTCCTAAATAAAGAAGCAAAACAGAAGTGGTTAAATGCTACTAGAGCCCCGCCAGTCCCTTCTCCGGTATGCTGGATTCCTACCTGCTCACCCACACAGGCACTGTTCTCTGGGGACCTCCCCGTCCTCCAGCAGCTAGCAGGGACCCCTCCGTCGCCCAGCATCTGAAGATCTCTCCTGCTTTGCCTCTTAAAAATGTTTTCCTCCTTGACTCCACACCCTCTTTTTCTGTGCCATCCCAGATCTTCTATGACAAATGTGTTTAGTTTTTACAGGCCCTGTATACAGTGCACAGTTACTTCATCGTTCCTTTGCAAGTGACTTTCCAGGGAGACCCGAGACAAAGTTAAAACTGCTTGTAGGATCTAGTCTGTCGTGGAGGAGTATGTTGGTTGGTGATGTAGGAAAAAATGGTACCCCAGCCAGTGTACTTCAGTTTGTTAGTTGCCCAGGTAATACTGTAGTTCCTGTTCCAGTTCCAGTTGCTTCTGTCTCTTAGAAATGGCTGGTCACTGTGATGCACATTGTATAAGCCAGTCCCCAGTTGACAAGCCATTCTGCCTCTGTGCTTCCTGTTTGCTTTTCTCATATAAGCCCTAGACCACCAGAGATCAGGGCCTGATATTCTGCGAATGATCTCCCACAGTGCCCATCACATAAATAAATCTGCCTCCATATCCTGGGTGTTGTTTCAGTGTTTCTGTTTGCCGTTGCAGTGAGAGAGAGAGTAGATCCTTGTTGACCTGTTTTCTGTTATATTTACTAAGAGTTGTTCACACATTAGGTAGTTGTGGTTATTAATATATTTTTATGATCAGGTTCTCGTAACAAAATGATCCATTTTAAAGTGAACAACTGAGTGGCGTTTAGTACGTTCACAGTGTTGTACAACCATCACTTCTGCTCATTGGAAATACTTTCATCAGTCTAAAAGAAAGTCTTGTATTCAGTAAGCAGTTGCTCACCATTTCCTTGACCGGAGCCCCTGATGACCACAGTTCCGCATTTGTGTCTTTGGACTTAACTTGTTCTGAGTATTTGACAGAGCAGAATCAGAATCATTTCGCCCTTTGTACCTCGCTTCTTTCACACAGCTTGTTATCTGAACTCCACAGTGTAGCAAATATATCTTGGTTTCTTTTGGCTGAATAAGGCTCCGTTGTCTGGCTGTGTCATGTTCATACACTTATCATTAGATAGGCAGGGCTGTTTCACCTGGGTATCATGGGCAATGCAGCCATATATGTACATGTACTTCTGTTTGAGTTCCTATTTGCAGTTCATTTGGGTAAATACTTGAGGACTAAAACTGCTGGATCATATGGTGACTCTATGTTGAGCATTTTGAGGTGCCACTAAACTGTTCCCTCACAGCCAAAGCATTGTACATTTTCACCAATAGTGTCTGAGTTTCTTCATATCCTTGCTGACACTTGGTTTTGCATTATAGTCATCTGTGTGGGTGTGAAACGATGGTACCCGATTGTGGTTTTATTTGCATTTCTCAAATGACCAGTGATGTTGAACATCTGCATGTGCTTATTGGCTATTTGTAAACCTTCTTTGGAGAAATGTCTATTTATATCCTTGCCTAGAGCTTAATCCTGCTGTTGTTTTATTGTCGAGTATATGTGTTATTTATATATTGCAAGTACCGAGGGTTATCTCTAACCTATGGACAATTTGGGGAGATTTGCCGTCTTAACACTGCTGAGTGTCTATGAAGATGAGCACTTTCCGTTTATTTACATCTTCTTTAATTTTTCAGTTGTATCAGTTTTAAGTAGCTAACCTGTGTTCAATTGCAAAGTTGGATATTACTGAGGCAAGGAGAAAATGAAAGTTAAATATTTCTTATCATCTTGTTGCAAAAGGTACCCTAGTGAGATTACTGAGTTTTATTTGGAATTCAACAGTGAGATTTGGATTCAGCAAGAAACTTGACATTTTTATATAGTGTATAAGTTCAAAGCTAATACAAACAATCTTATAAAAAAAAAAAATCTTCTTTATAAAGTGCCTGTACCATCTTTTAGTATTTTCTTTGTGAGAACCTTTGGGAGATTTTTAGCAGGGTAACTGTGCCAGTTTTTTGTTACCATTCTTGAGGTAAGAACTGTAATTACGTTGTCAAAATAATATTTAGAGTATTATTTTCAGGGAATAATTGCAGTGGGGTGACAAATATATTATTCTCATCAAATTTTATGTAAACACAGCATGAGTTATTTTAATTGAGCTATTGATGTTGTTTTTGGCCTTTATTCTTTCCTAATCTGTAAAAATAGCATTGGGATTTCTGAGGGGCTTTGTAACTTTTGCAATATTTACATAAAGATCAGTTGATAAGCTGTTTGGAAAAAGCAAACTGTCATTTTACTTGCCTGGAGTTTTTTGGTGTCTAGGGCATCTTTTTGTTTTGTTTTTTGAGACAAGATCTCACCATGTAGTTGAGGCTGGCCTTGAACGTACTATGTAGCCCAGGCTGGCCTCAAACTTGTGGATCCTCCTGCCTCAGCCTCCTGAGTGCTGGCATTACAGGCATGCGCCACTATGCCTGGCATTCTAGGGCATCTTTAAACCTTTTCTTTCCAGAATTGTGTTCTGATTCAGAGCGCCAGTCTTTGTTTGCCTCGTGAATGAATGGGTCTGTTGGCCTTCAGACCAACTAACATTGTTGGCATTTTTTTTGCATGTTAAACTTCACACAGATTTGAGTATTAATATTCTAAAGTACTCAGTAGAAATATTCTTTTATTATATCTTATCTGAAAAAGTTAGCTTTTCTATAATAAACTTTAATATATGCTCATTATAGACTAATTTTTAAAAACTTAGAAAAATAAGAGAGAAGGAAAATAATCATTGTATATACAGGCTGTGAGAAACGCTTTTTTAATTGTCTTTTTCACTATTTGTATAGATGAGTATGAAGGTGTAGATCTCCAGCCCTGTGTTGTTTATTTTTTAGTTTTGAGACAGAGTCTAAGTCTCTAGGTTGCCCAGGCTGGGCTCGAACTTGACTCCTGGCCTTTTTTTTTCTTTTTGTTTTTGAGTTAGAGTCTTGCTGGGTACTCCAGGCTGGCTTGGAACTCACTGTGTAGTCATTGACCTTTTAGCTGGTGTGCATCTCAAGGAGGGGCTGGGGCAGAAGGCTCTCTGTGGTTCAGAAGTGTTTTCAGTGGCATCCCCTCAGCCTTGCCATCTGGGGCCATCTGACTGGCTGTGGGCTCTTCCAATTCACAGGAGGAGGGGATGCGGCCTGTTCCCACATTGTCCCCGAGTGGCAGTGTGGAGTGGTAGGGTGCTTCAGCGGTTCTCATCTCCCCAGCTTCTCCTTGTATTGCAGCTGGATCAGCCCTCGCTCCCGCTCCTGGTCCTGGGGGACCCGACTTGCAGCTGTGCACCTCATACTCTCACTGCTTCACTTCATTCTTTGGGTCTGAGGCTGGGGCTGCTTCTGTAGCCTCAGTCTCTGTGTTGGCCTCAGGGTTGCTCTGTTTAATTCCTGACATTACATTTTCTTTGCTAAAATAACTGGTTTTGTGAACCTGACTTGATCCTGCCTGCTTTAGCTCTGGCTTACTGTTTTCCAGGGCTGTACTTGGTGCTGCTACTCTTGCTCCTGTAGGGTTCCTCCCTCCCAGTCTCTTACTCTGCCAGCGAGGGGGAACAGGAGACAGAAACCACTACATCTCTGGGACAGGGAAGGCTTAATGTAAAGAATAACTGTCGTAGGCTTGGACTGAGGGATTGATTGGCAGGAAGTAAAGAGAAAGTTGATTCCCAGGAATCCCAGGCCTGACCAGTGGCCTCTACCCTGGCTGAGATGGAGTGTCCTCCCTGGGGCTGAGAAGTCGCTGAGAGTGGAGTTGGTGGCTTGCTGGAAGTCCCTGGTCTTGGGCTGGTAACTGGCTGTGGGGCTTCCTGAGGGCGTCGTGGTTGTGCTGCTGGTACTGCACTGCGGGAGCTGGGCTGGAGATGCTGCTTCCTCGGGCCCTGGGCAGAGGAGGGTGCTAGCCTGGCAGGAGCAGACCCTGCTACAGTGCCTGGCAGCACCCCTCCAGTGCTTCCTGTGGTGCTTAGCTGCGGTGACATGGCTTAACGTGCCCACAGATGGCAGTGATGCCTCTGAAGGGGGCTCACCTTTATTGTCATGAAGCAGACAGTAAAGATTTGTTTGGGCTGAAAAGTAATATTAAGGACTGGTGCCCACTCAGAAGTATTTTAAATGCATCCTGTGTAGCAGCTCGTGGAATCTCTTGCATATTAAGGGCTTTAGAGAACCTTTAGTTCCTGTTGCTTTACAGCCTTACCATTTTCTGACTGAGTTGTGCCAGGCGGGTGGGTGTGGAGTTGAACTTTTTCCCATGGGGGTGAGCACCCTCTCATGTGGAGTTTTTGGCCTTTTGGATCTTATTTTATGAATTATTTTTCAGAGTACCTCCTCTCCCCATTTTTCTGTTGACTTGTTGGTCTTTTTAAGTGATGTCTAGGTTGCTCTCTTGATATTTACTGGCATGCGTCCAATAGCAGTTATGTAGTCCTTGTATCTTTTCCTAGTCTACAGCTAGTTTATTTCTGTGTTTATTCTCATCATGGCAAATTTGAGAAGAAAGTTAATGTTACGCGATGTTGCCAATTTTACTATAGTCCAGCTTATAAGTATTTTTAAAAATGGGTGCTATTTTATTTCATCTTGTTTCAAAGTCTTTCTCCAGTGTTTTCTAAAGCTTTTGTCTTTTGCCTTTTGCCTTCTATATTCTAGTCAGTACTTGGAATAGGATTTTTTGTGAGTACAAGGTTGTCTTTTTCCAAGCTGACACCCAGGTGTCCCAGCACTGTTTTTGAAACGACTGTCGTTTGCTTAATGAACCGCTGTCACACCTCTGCCATCGATCATAAATCAGTATATCTTAAAGTCTGGTTTTTGTTGTGTTCTGTTGGTCTGTTTATTCCAGCCTCAGCTCCACACTGTCTTACCTGTGACTGCTGTCATGGGGATGCAAACCTTCTTACCTTATTACTTTTCAACTTAGCTATTATTATCCCTTGCATCTAAACATGAATTTTAGAATCATGTCATCAGATAATACACAAGTGTACCTATGTCCTCTGGTATGTGAAATTATGCACACAGTCATGCACACACATACCTCTTTTGAGACCCAGACCTGGATTGCATTTAATCTCTAGATAAAAACTGAATCCTCTGTGAACCTGGTATAATCCTTCACTTAACTTAATTTTGCTTTAATGTTTCTCAGTTACATTTTGTACTTTCTTCCTTGGTGGTATTATACCTCACTTTTGGTTATATTTTTGGTCCTTTTATAAATGGTGTCTTCTTAGTTTTTTTGTTTGTTCCTGTACACAGAAATGCTATTGATATTTTTAATATGTTGACTTTATGTCTATCAATTTCTATGTTTTCTTATCAATGCAGATAGCTTATACATTTAAAAATATTTTCTGTCTATATTTTTATCTCATCTGAGGGTCAAATGTGACAGTTTAATTTGTTCCTTTTCATTTCTTAGATCTTTCATTTGTCTTGCTGGCTGGGATTTTCAGTACAGTGTTGGCTAGAAATGGTGACACCGTACTTTGGACTCAGTCCCCCAGAAGAGTTCTCTGCCTGCACTTGGCCTTGAATTATACTGTGTGCTGTAAATTAGTGTGTGTGAGTGTGTGGTTGATACCTGTTTTTAGGTTAAAGGAGCCTCCTTGTACTCTTTGGTGGCTGGGAATTTTTTGTTTGTTTTTCTTTATGACTGGGTGTTGAATTTTATCAACTATATTTTCTGCAGTGTTTGTGATGGTTATAAGATTTTAGTCCTTCATACAGAGTTAATGTGGTCAGTTGTATATTTTGATTTTCTAGTGTTAAAGCAACTTCCAGTGCAGGTATAAATTTGACATGGTTGTGTCTGGTATTACTGCATTTATTTTCTAAATAGGTTGTTTAGCTTCATAAAACTGGTTTAGGAGTCTACTCTTGTTTTGTTCTCTGGAGCTATGTAAGGTTGGAGTGAATATGAACTTCCACCATGAATATGAACTGGCCAGTGTGGCCATCTGGGTTAATGTTTTCTTTGTGAAAGCTTTTGACTGTGGATTCAGCTTTCCTAGTGGGTTCAGGACTCTTCAGTCTTTCTCTGAACATTTCATAGAATGCTTTAGTCAGTTTTTGTTAATTGTACTCTAGGATTTTGTGAATTCCTTCTTATCTGCATGGGTTATTTAGAAGTATATCTCTGGACTTTTAAATGTATGGGTTTTCTGATTATTTGGGGATGTATGTCTAGCATAATTGCTATTGCAAAGTCGATCCTTTAAAATTTGTTTAGAGTTGTGTTGTGCTCTGTTATGTAGTGAAATGTTTTATGGCTTGCTATATGGCCTTGAGAAGACTTGGTGGTCTGCAAGGTTTTGTTGTTCCTGTTAAATTTTCTTTTTTTTTCATTAGATTCACATATAATTACCAAATGGAGCTTCTGATAAGGCCGAGATAACATTTTTGGCTTTGATAGCTCATTTCTTTCTAGTGCAGAATAATATTCTGTTGTCTACATGTGCCACAGATGATTTAACCATTCACCTGCTGGAGGACATCTTGCTATTCCAGGTTTTTGCACTTAGGAATAAAGCTGTGCACATCATGTGCAGCATTTTCAGTGGACATACATTTTCAGCTCCTTGGGTAAGTTCCTAGGAGCACAATTGCAGGATCACATGGTAGAATATGTTTAGATTGGAAAGAAGTTGCCAAGCTGCTTTGCAAAGTGGCTGCACCGTGCTGCATTCCCCTTTGGCAGTGACTGAGACCTCCTATGCTTCCACACCCTGGCAGGCCCTGTGACATCCCTGCTCTGGGTTTTGGGCTGGTGTTCTGCAGCTTTATTTTCCTGCTTATAGTTGCTAAGAAAGGTTTGTCAATTGGTTTCTTTCCTCTTTTGCTTTTGTTAGTTTTTCTTCTCTCTGTATTGGAGATGATATTATCAGGCATATTCAGTTTAAAATTGTTATATCTTATCTGGTAAGTTAAGTCATAGTCTAATTACTTAAAAACTCTGATAGTGCTTTTTGCCTTAAGTTTTATTATGTCTTGTTTTAAGAGATCAGTGACTTCTTTATTTAGCTGTTATTTGTCTGCTATATCTTTTTACCACTCTTTAACTTGCTATAGTTTTATAACCTTATGTTTTGAATATGTCTATTTTAATTTTTTTCTTTTTTGGGAGTGTTTTTGAGACAGGATTTCTCTGTGTAGTCCAGACTGACCTTGAACTTTCTAGGTAGCATAGGCTGGCCTCCAACTCATTATCCTGCCTCAGCCCCCTGAATATATGTCTGTTTTAAATAGCATGTAGTTAGAGTTTTAAAAATCTACTCTAAGCATAGCCGTCTTTTAATTAGAGCTCATATTCAGGATATTGAATGTAATTATAGGTGTATTTATGTTTACATTTCTAGTATTTTTAAAGAAGTTAATCAGTTTTGTTTAGAATATATGGCTTTGATGAGGCATTATTAATGTCATGCCTAAAGTTTCACTGTGGAGAGAGACCTTTGTATTTAAAAGAAGCAAACAGAAGCTTGTACTTAGTAACATGAGGCTTGCGCCTAATTCATGGGTACTTATTCGTGTGTTTAGTGAGAGATCTTTCTGTTTTACTTTTCCACATTCCCAGCTTTCCGCTGTGGCCTGCAGTTCTTGGGCAACATCGCCTCACGCAATGAAGACTCCCAGTCTATTGTTTGGGTGCACGCTTTCCCAGAACTCTTCATGTGAGTACATGGATAGGAATTTTTCTAACTCCTGAAAAGACTGTGGTTGCATCATTCCTTTATATGAAGGTAAAAGCCCTGCAAAACTAACTTGTGGTAATGGGATTCAGCATCTGTCCTTGGCAGGTGTTGGGGACGGGTGGCAGCCGGGAGAGTGCTGGGTACTGGCTGTGTTCTCCCTCGATCAGGTTTGTGGCTGCAAGTTTGCTGAGCTGTAGGCATACTTAAGCTGTATGACCTGGACTGTATGTCTGTGTCCTTTTCAGGAAATAAGTCATAAAGTAAGTAGCATTGCTAAGGACACCAGAATTTAACATAAAACATTAAACTATGGGCAATGAATTAATCCTTTATTTACCTACTCAGTATTTATATGCGTTGCGCAATGCTATATGTTTTGATAGGTATGGAGAACTGTAAGGTGTAAATTACCAATTTGTCCATTTAAGGTATGGATAATCAGTTTGTCTCTTAGGTTAGAAGTGGGTAACCAATCTTTATCAGTGTTAGACGGGGTAACTAGTCTATCAGTGTAAAATGATATGGGTAACTAGTTCACTTTCAGTGTGAGAAGTGGATAACCAGTCCACTGTTGGTGTAAGAAATGGGTAAGTGGCCTGTTTTTCAGTGTGAGAAGTGGATTTTTTGTCCATTTATCTAGATTCGATTCTGCACCTTTTCCCGGTGATATAGTATGTTTTAAAATTAGCCCTGTTGTTGATAAACAATTGAGCGTGAGGATCAAAGGTAAGCAGATGATGGAGGCTGGCTTGGCAGTGGGAAAGGTACTGCCTGGGGGTGGAAGGCTGAGCTTCTGATCTGGGCCCTGGTGCCCACGAATGGGGTGACGTTGATGGTGGCACCATGTAAGCAGCAGAGCAGCAGCTATTGTAGCACCCCAGTCCTTCCTGCAGCTGTGTGGGTGAGGGGACTGTCCCTTTGTGGATAGATTGAGGGCCCTGAAGCTATTGCTGGTACGCGGCAATGAACCCAGCCCGCTATCTGGACCCACAGCTTCCCTGTTCATGATATAAGCATCAAGCTGCTGCAGGTCTGTGCTGCCTCCCTGCTGGTGTGGGTTTCCTGGGTGCATCTGTGACATATTGATTTAGGAGCACACAAACTCTAATGCACTTCAGCTCACTGAGTCCTTTCTCAAATTCTTGCATGTAATTAGATTTGAAGGTGTTCACGTATGTCTGTTATTGTGTGAGCAATAATAATTGAACTTAGGCGGAAGGAGAGAGTGATGAGATTGAAGCTACAGGGAATACACGTTACTTTTTTTTTTTAGAATTCCTTTCTTTAAAATATTTTTTCGTTCCTCACATCTGCCGTGGTTTGAGCTATATGACCAGAATACAGTGGAAGCTTAGATATACTCATTATTCTATAAGAGTCCATGCTTTGGTAAGGAAGGAACAAGAAAGTACACTATAGTGTCAGAAGTAATATAAGGAGGATAAACCCAGGTATAGTAGAAAAAAGAGAATAGAAAAGGAGAGGCCCTTGAGCAGAGATACGTTAACAGTTTATACTGTATTTTATATTGTCTTATTTTTCCTCACCGAAGCCCTGTGAGACAGTTGGAGAAAGTCTTTTATTTTTATAACAAAACATACTGCAAAGTTATATGATTTCACTGTGTGCATTTATGGGACAGAGTAAAGTTTGAAGCCCAGTTTTGGTAGGTACTGGCTTCATGTCATTGAGTAAGTGAAGTTAATAGATTGTTTAATTGTGATCTGTGGATGATACCTTCCTCAGAAGAGTATTGTGGAGCTTAAATGAAAAAGCCATGATATATTGACAGTTGGTAAATGAGCCGCTGTCGTATGGTCATGTAGCTGGCAGGTAGGTGAGCAGGAATTACACTGAGATGCTTGATCCCAAGTTCTGTCCCGTGCCACTATACCGTACCGTCTGTTCTCCAGACGCGCTGTCCCTCATGACAACTGACGGTGCTTATGGTCTTTGAGGTATCATTTTTTGCCCAAGAGTTTTTCCTTTCCTTCTTTCCTTCCCTCCTCTTAGTGCTGGGAATTGAACCCTGGGCTTTGTATATGCTAGGCAAATGTTCTACCCCTGAGCATACTGAGCCCAGCCATTGTCAGGTCCCTCCCCGCGCCCCCGCTGGTATCGGGAATCGAACTCAGGACCTTGGGCTTGCCAGGAAGGCACTCTGCCACTGAGCTAAACCCACATCCCCATTGTTGGTTTTTCTAACAAGAAGAAGGACCATAATGTTTTATACATGTGATCATTTTTATTTTTAATCAAATGTTACTTGCTTCTTTATTGAGTCCTATGTCAACAGCAACTTTTGTGACTTAATTTTACTTTTGCTATTTTACAGTGAAGTACTTGTTTCAAAGAATTATAAATCTTTATCAGATCTTTGAAAATATCAGTGTATGTCTGAATATCAGTAATCCTTACAAATATTCAGTACTCAGTAATCCTTAAAAATATCAGTATTGAAAAAAAAATCAGTACCAAATTTGCTAATGGGGTCACTGTTATTTATGTGTTATAATCCTCTCTTATGTCACTGAATTAAACTAAAAATCTTATTTCTTTGTTTGGAAGGTCTTGCTTAAATCATCCAGACAAAAAAATTGTTGCTTACTGCTCAATGATCTTGTTTACATCTCTTAATCGTGAAAGAATGAAGGAACTGGAAGAAAACCTTAACATTGCGATTAACGTCATAGAAGCTCACCAAAAGCAGCCAGAATCAGAATGGCCGTAAGTATCTTGCTAGAAATTTGATTGCTCGATGTCATCCTGACTGATCACCTTCCTTGTAGAAGTTTTAAGTAAAAATTTGAATTATGAGAATTAAACCATAAGTTAACACTTAACATGTGGCCAATAAAATTAGAACAAGTTTTGAGTAGATGCTGAGGAATCTGTGAAAGGGGTGAAGTAAAGCTTGGCTTGGGGCTTAAAGGCTAAGGAGGTTGTGTATGGTGTGTGGAGGGGAAGGACACTCTTGGTGTGCAAAAGCAAAGAATGCAGATGCCTCCGTGATGCTACACTGTGGCCATAGTAGATGATTCCTTAGGGCCTGAGCCCAGTCTGTGCCTGGCGCTGCTGGTCACATTGCTCCCCACACAGAATGCATCATTTTTTCCTGGTTGCTTTGAAGATTTTTGTTTTCTCAAAAGTTGGTAGTGTTATCTTGGCGTGGATTTGTTTGGGTTTGTTCTTTCTGGGGTTCCCCCAGCTTCTTGAATCTATAGCTTTTGTCTTTCGTGCAGTTTGGGGAGTTTCCAGCCATTATTTGTTTGAATACTTCTTCACCCCTATGTTCTTTCCTCCTGGGATTCCATGTCAGGCACAGAAGCCAAGAGGGAGGCCACATTTCTGTGACCAGTAAAGCTGTGAGTTACAGCAGCCACTTGTGGCTTTAGAATTTGTTCTTTAAGGGGACAGAGACAAGCAGCAAAGGGATTGGCTCTCCACCATCCCGATCCCTTAAATCAGAAGGGACTGCGTGATTGGCACCTGAAATGTGAGATGCCCTATTGTGGAGAAGCTGCCTGGTGACTGCACAAAGTGGTTCTATTTCCTGAGAGGGCTGGGGTGGAAACGCCTGTTTCATCAGAGCAGTAACGCTTGAGAATCAGCCTCCAGACAGTCTGCCTGAGGGGATAGCACACCATGGAGCTGCACCTCCACACTGTCCTGTCGGGAGCAGCGCAGGCTTTGCTGAGACTCTCCCTTCTCTTCTCTATAGGCATTCACACCTGTACATTTCCTTATAAAAACTTCTTTAGCATCCTGCAATTAAGTATCTGATAAGTTTCACTTCTCTCAAATTGTATCCCACTTTCCCTTATGGTTTCTTAAATCCATTGGTTTTTTTAGGAGTTTGTCTAATTTCCACAAAACTGTGTGTTTCCTACATTTCCTTTTATTATGGATTTCTGATTTCAGTCCACTGTGGTTGTAGAACACTATATGATTTCTTATGTTTTAAATAGTAGTGAAGTTGCTTTATGGTTCACCATCTGGCATGCCAGGGGGAACAGTTCATGTACCTTCAGAAATGTTGTATTCTATGGTAGAATGCTCTATAGACCTTCTAAGTCTAGTTGGTTTACAGTGTTCAAATGTTCATTTTCCTTGTTGGTCTTCTGTCTAGTTCTGTTGATTTTTTTAAAAATGCGGTGGAGTTCTGGTCAGTTAGGGAGTAAATTATTCTCGTTTTCTCCTTTTAGTTACTTCAGTTTCTGATTTCATTGTTTTCAGGCTTTGTTGTTAAGTACATATAAGTGTATGACTGCTATGTTCTCTTGAAGAATTGACCTTTTCTTATTATGAAATTCACCAAAATTTTGTTGACATTTTAGTAGTCTTCTCCTGTTTACTTAAAATCTGTTTTTGTGGCATGTTCCTCACTGCGGTGAGTGTGCAGGTGCCTCAAGCCTTGAGTTGCCACCAGTCGCGCTTGCATTCGTAGGTAAGGTTTGAACCTTTTCAGTCTTGGTCTCTTTAGGTGCAAACTGTTATCATTCTGAACATTTCTGAATTGAAAATAATTTATTTTTCTGGAAATTCATTTGTATTTTAATTACCATGTACAAACAGACAAACCAAAGTTGGACTGTGAAATATGTATTACAGTGTATTCGACTTAGGAAACTTCTCTCAGTGTCAGATGTAAGAAGGTGGGACGAATCATTACAGTCAGTTTACTCAGAAAAATTTTCTGTTGCTCAATTCTGTTTTATTTGGTAAGTACCAACTGTTTGTGAGACTAAGCTCCCTGAAGGCAAGATTCATGTTGCTCATTACTGGACCCTAACGTGGTACCTGACAGCGTAAGCATCGTGCCATGGTTCCCCTGGGTCTTAGGATGATCCATGTCACGTGTGCACAAAGGGGAGTTTATTGGTTCATACAACCACATAGTCCTGGGGGTCTTTCAGTTTAGGCATAGTCAGGAGCTAGCACATCACAGTGTTCTGTCTCCTTCTCTTGTCTGCTGGGTTTGTTCTCAGGCATGTTTTCTGCCTTCTTTGCTGGCTCTGTACCTACTCATAGTTGGCATGGCCTGAGACTGGCCCTCAGACCACTGTCCTCTATCATGACTCATTGCCTCGGTGACTTCATCTTGTACCACAGCTTGAACTTTATGGTTCACCATCTGATTTCCAAGTTTATGTTTCAGATCTTGGTGTTTTGCCAGGATTCCAGATTTGCACACTCTTGCCTCCTGTGTGCTTCTAATTGGCTTCTCAAGCTTCTCAAGGCTACCACTGCGCTTTGGCTTCCCTGCCCTTAATACCTGCTGTAGTTCCACCTGTCTATATTGTTTCTGAATATGGTGCCACCAATTACCCCTCGCTGAGTCCTGGATCTGCTCAGCTCAGAGCCCATGAGTCCCTCCTGGTTCTTTTCCTCTAGCGCCTTAGACTCGCCAGCTGTGTCTCAAAAGTGCCTGGCTTCCCTGCTTCACACCTCCTCTGCTGGGTCAGTGTAGACAGACTGCTGCTGGTCCCTGCTCACTGATCTGGCTCTCCTCTGTCCTCCTGATTGGTACACAGTAGCCAGAGTGACCTTGTGACAACTTCTTAGCTCTTGTCACTCCCCTTGTCTTCCCAGGACCTGGGAGCAAGGTCACATGTTGGCTCCTGGCTGACCTTGTCCTCTCATTTCTTATGACTCACTGTCTTGCGAGTTAGTTCCAGCTGGCCTTATTCTTTTTGAATATTCTTCGGAGTCTTTATACCTGCTGCTCCTGCTGCTCGATTATGGTTCTTTAAACCCTTGTGTAGCTAGATCCCCCAGGTCTCTACCCAGGTATTATTTCTTCCAAGAGACCTTTCTGGCACTTCACATTAAATAATTAATGCTGTATGTAATTTGTATACCGCCCCCCCCAAATCTGTATTCTTTTCTGCTCTTTATTTTGCTTCATGGCCCTCACCACTATAGAAAATAAAATATTCATTTGTTTCTTTGTTGGTTACTTTTTTGTTGCTAGAATGTAGGACCAACCTCCCAAGCCCTGGAGTTGTCCTGATGGTCACTCTATCCAGGTCACTGAGAACAAGCATTGGCAAACTACCACCATGGTCCAAGTCCAGCCCACTGCTTGTCTCCATAAATAAAGTTTTGTTGGAACACAGCCGAGCTGAGGAATGTATGTTGCCAGGGGCTGCTTTCCTTTTGCAGTGCTAGAGCAGAGTAGTTGTGACAGAGACTGTTTGGCCTGAAAATCTCAAAATACTATCTAGGCCTTTACTGGAAAAGGTTGCCAACTCCCAACATAGAACAGTTCTTGACACAGAGTGTTTGTTGAATGAATCAGGTGGTTGGTTGTGTCCTGGCCTACAGTGGCTTCAGGCTTCTCTGGTTCTCAGTGCTTTTGGACAGATACCCTAAAGGGTCTGTATCAGGGTTTTCTAGAACTAGATTCAGGATCTTTACCTAACATCAGAAACCTATTCTTGAAAGTCAGGCATTCTGTGCAGAATGTGACTCGGACTTACTTCCTTTTAAAAAATGAAATTATAAAAATTACAGAATTATAAAATCTTACTGTCTACCCAGTCCTATTCAAATTCTTAAATACCAAACTGGAATACTACTCAGCATCAGAAAGGAACAAACTATTGGTATAAACACTAATTTGGGAAAAACCTCTGACACTTGTTCATTTCTATAATTTTTCAAGAATGTTATATCAGACTTAGACTATATCTTTCTTTTTTAAAAAGGAACTTACAGAAATTATAAAATCTTACTATCTACCCAGACCTATTCAAATTCTTACAATAAAACCAAAACTGGACTACTACTCAGCATCAGAAAGAACTATTGGTATAAATAGTATGCTGAATGAAAAAGAAAAAAAAACTAATCTCAAAAGCTTAAGTGGTGTATTATTCCATTTAAATAATATTCTTGAAATGAAAAGAAAATTATAGAAATGAATAGGTATCAGAGGTTGAGGAGGGATATTTGAGATATGGCTGTAAAAGGACCTCATAGGGAGTTCCTGGCTATGTACCTTATCTGTGATTGTGAATTTTTAAACCCACCCATGTGAGAAAACCACCTACAGCCACACACACACACACACACACACACACACACACACACACACAAACATACACACACACACTGTATAAGGTAATGTGAATGGGGTCTTTGGATTGTATCAGTGTCAGTGTTTGGGCTGTGATGTGCTATACTGTTACAAGCCCTTACCCTTTGGGAAACTGGGTAAATGGTACACTGGATTAGTTCTTAAAACTACATATGAATGTACATTTACCTCAAAAAACAAGTGTTTAATTAAAAAGATGTAGTCCAAACCTAGTAAAACGCATTGGCAGGTAATACACTACCATGTCAGGATGTGCGCTGCTTAAAACATTTCTTTCTGATCAACACAGAATTAATGTGGTCACCAGCAGGCAATTGCCTGTATGCAAGAAATCTTGTCATGCCACCAGAAGTGCTTTGCACAATCTGCACAATCCTGACATTCTTCCAATTGAATGTGGAATGCAACTTGTGCGTTTTTAAAAGATGATGGTGCACATCTTATTTTTGAAATGTCATATGGGATACTTTGGGATCTAAATAAAATTCTTCCCACATGAACACTGGCTAGCAAATGTATTGAGATGTTTGGGAATTACCCACAGGCCAAGCAGTCATAGACTGAAATAAAAAACTGTTAGCCAAAATAAGCCTTTTCTCTTTGTGTAGATGATTTTAGGTATTTGTGTCCATGGGAAGGTGATTCACACACCGTTCGGGCAACAGTGCTATTGTTGTTGTGATCCAGTGCCTCCCCGCTTTGTCTTTGCAGTATGCCCTCCACCCTCCCTAGTGCATCCATGGGAGAACCTTTCCTTCAATTTTTACTTCTTCATTCCCATACATGGCACTTATCCATCCTTCATTGTGTTCTCAGTTCACTGTTAAAGTTCTTAAGGATTTTGTAAACATGTTGATCAGATCACATTTGTCAACTGTTTGTTAGTTTTCTTTAAGAAAAAATTTTCCAAAGTACTTTTATTCCTGCAACCTGACCTTTTCTGTTGCCCATTGTCTGAAAACAGTTTCATATATTCTTTTGTTTTTATGTTATTTAAAGTAAGAGGGTAAATTGTTATTCTTTTCTGCCCAGAAATAAAAGTAATAGTTAGAAATTTTAAACAGCTGCTTTCAGCCTGGGGCAGAAGGTGTAGACAGACACAGTGTGGAAGCGGACCATCTTGGCAAGACTGCAGCATGGAGTCACTGTGACTTCGGCATCTCCAACTGCTACTTTCTGTGCACTGTAGCTTAAGAAGAAGTGGTTTATTTGGCTCATGGTTTCCATGGCTGGCTGGCTCTAAGGCAGAAACTGCATAGTGGAGGGGCCTGGCGGAGGACAGCTGCTCAACTCATGGCAGCAGAAAGCAGAGAGAGAAAACAGGTGCTTGGGACAAGAATACACCCTTCCAGGTCGCATCCTCCACGAACTCACCAATGGATTAATCCACCTGTGGGTGTGGAACTCTCGTGATTCAGTCACCTTCCCAGAGTCCCACTTCTGAACAAGTGAGACTTTTGGGGGACATTTTAGATTTGAACTTTAATGCCTGATAATATTCGATTGCTCATAGTTCTTTGGACACACTGTTGTTCTTTCCTTTATGCTGTTTTCAGAATTCTTTTGTTCCCCTCCAGCATAAATGCTCTCCCCTCAGAGTCTCCCCAAGGATTCACAAAACTTCTCTTTTGGCTCCTTCATCCCGTGCCCCAGTTCTGTCCTTCACCCTTTCTTCCCAGCCTGCTGTGAGATACACTTTGCTGTTTCTCTAATCTGCGATGTGTGTCTACATGGTGCGCTCACACATTCTTCTGTGGTTATCTACTTATGGGCATTTCTCCAGTGTTTAGAGAGTATTTTTGGAACTAAGGCTTGTGATCTAGCCCCTAACATAGTGTTTGGAATATTGTGTTTTTGAGTGAATACTCTTCTGGGAAAGTGTTCTGAGTTCCAAGTAGGTACGCTATGAATGAGCTTGAAGATCCCACCTTTGTTTTTGAACCTGGCTTGTAATGCATAAACTCTTGTTATTGCCACTTGTTGACCTACCTAAATGAACATGAATGCTGATTGAAAAGTTTGAATATTATCTATTATTATTAGAAATGTTTTACATCAGAGTATTGATCAGCCATTTTAAAGGTTGTTGAAGAAATAGAATAGCTGTTTAGATCTTACTTTGGTTTTGTTTTGTGGTCCTGAGGATTGAACCCTGGTCCGTGTGAATGTTAGGCAAGCACTCTAGCACCAAGCTACACCCTAACCCTAGATTTTGCTTTTATATGGTAGTTAATGTGTTTCATTTGGTTATCATACTGAAAGATATATTTTGTTTGCTAGCTAGTGATTAAACTATGTGTTAGTATATTGAATACTTTACATTTAACTTTCATTACTCTAACCTTGGTTTTAATAAACAGTGTATTCCTTAGTTCTTAAATCTTTCCCTCAGATGCCCTCTGGTAAATACAGTTCAGAATTAATAATACTACTCACTCTTTTAGATGTCACAGTGGTACTTTGAAGAAATATGCCTCATAATCTTTGCCTTGGGGCTTTCATAGTTGATCTCTTTGAGTTCAGATGAGCACATTGGTTGACAATGAGGATGTTTTCTTGGTAACTTGAGAACTCTTAAAAAGAGTGGAAAGTAAAGCCTAGGGTTCATTACTGTGTTGTTGGCTTATGTTTAAATGAAAGTATAACACGTCCATTTCTCTGCCTGATTTTACAGCATTAAACTTTTGACTAAAACAAGGTAATACGTTTTCTGTCTATACCTGAACTTACAGGTAAATTTCATATTACTGTTTATAGTGATTCTTCTTTTTAAATTTAGATAACAGCTATAGTAGGCTCTTTCTTACAGTACAGTCAATTTGGATTATCTCAGTAAAATTTTCATTTGGAAAAAGGACTTTGTCCTTTTAGGCAATAGTAGAAAAATATTACGTGAACCTCCTAAAATACTTAAGATTATAGCAAAATAGAAAGTTCAGTGAAAGGAATTACTCAAGGAAGTGCGGTTCTGTGAGCTATACCTACAAAGTAGCTAAGATCTTATCTGTCTTACATTTCTAGTAACTAAACATCCCTGTTTTCCTTCTAGGTTCCTGATTATTACAGACCACTTTCTGAAAAATCCGGAATTGGTGCAAGCCATGTACGCCAAACTGAGCCATCAGGAAAGGTAACCCTGAGCCAGTGTGGTTTTGTGTATTTCACATTCAATACAGAGCATCCTGCAGCCCAGCTGAAGAGCTGTGTGGTTTCATGCTTGGCACAGACTCTAAGTGCATGTTGCCGTGTTGGTGCTGGTTTCAAAGTGGTTGGCTAACATTACAGCTCAGCCACAACAGGCAGTGATTTACGTAGGGCAGCAGAATTTGGGCTGGTGCCTTTATGCAGTAGAGGCATATTTAACAACAACAACAAAACACTTTAAGAACAAAATGTTTTGCTTGTGCCTGCCTGCCTGCCTGCCTGCCTTCCTTCCTTCCTTCCTTCCTTCTTTCCATGCTAAGGATTGAACCCAGGGCCTTGTGCATGCAAAGCAAGAACTCTGCCACTGAGCCACATCCCCAGCCTACCTTGTTTTTATAATAGCAACTTATGCAAGTATATATTACGGTTATATATTTGAGCTTTACTCATTTATTCACATCACTGGTGTAATCTGAGATAGCCTGTGTTAGTTTTGTAGTTTTCTAATAGTTAATGCAGACAGAAAGAAAATAATACATGCGCACGATCCTGAAGCTGTTGTAGTAGGAAGTGCTGAGACCTTAGTTCGTGACTTGCTGAGATAGTAATTCTTTATGTACTCTTGTCAGGTTTTTCCACCATGATTGGATTCAGTTTCTTGATCTGTTAGCTAAAAGAATTGAGTAAAATAATTTGCAGTACCCTTTCCATCCCAGTAGCCTGTGTTGTTTTGTAATCTTACTAGAAATGTTGCCTTAGGGGATGAAGTTTATCCAGAAATCACAGATCTAATGATCAAAAAGTTAAGTATTTTACAAGCTTTTGATTTTAGTCCCAAGTTTTATAATTGCAATAGTTTTGGAATTCTTAGTATGCATTTAGATTCCTTTTTTTTTTTTTTGGTACCGGGAATCGAACTTAGGATGTTGCGCTTGCCAGGCAGGTGCTTATGCTACTGAGCCATATCCCCAGCCCGCATTTAGATTCTGACAATTAAGCTTTATACATTCCTTCATAGGTTTTTGTTAAGTAGTTTTTTTTTTTCCTTCTTTAATGACTTTCAACAGAAAGGAAAAGTTCATGCTTTTAAAGTCAGTTTAAATATTAGATTTATAAATCCAGAGCTCCACTCCCACTTCCACCATATTCACAAGAATTACTGTATTGTTTTGGCCTAAAATAATCTGATGTGCAGCACTAAACATTACTAATTGCTTTGCAGTAAGGAGCACCTGAATATAAGGGGCATGTGTAACTTCATTACAATTTGATATTCAGATTGATATATATTCTCCCATGTTCCTACCAAGTGATATTACTTATTTATTTATTTTTACTTTTTATTTTATTTTATT
>NW_004955413.1:30009368-30184675 GCF_000276665.1 Chinchilla lanigera
GAACTCATGACCTTGCGCTTGCCAGGCAGGCGCTTTTGCCGCTGAGCTAAATCCCCAGCCCCTTACTTTTTATTTTAGTAATTGCTTTGCAGTAAGGACCACCTGAATATAAGGGGCATGTGTGATTTCATTACAATTTGATACTCAAATTGATATATATTCTCCATGTTCCTACCAAGTGATATTACTTATTTATTTATTTTTACTTTTTAAATTTTTATTTTATTTTTTGAGACAGAGTCTTGCTGTATAGTTCAGGCTGGCCTTGAGTTCACTGTGTAGCCCAAATTTGAGGCCACTGTAGCTGGCCTCAAATTTGCAGTGATCCTCCTGCCTCAGTCTCCTGAGTGCTGGGATTACAGGCATGCACCACTATGCCTGGCCCGAATGATGTTAAAATGATGTGTTACACACCTGAGTGGGGATGACTGACAAGTGATTTCCCATTCTTATTCATGAAAAATTGTAGCGGGTGTTTCCTTCTTCCTGCAAGGTCCTGCTCATGAGTCTCCTCTGCCCTTGCCAATCTGTTCCGCTAGTGTCCCATCCTGGTGTGTCCCCCCTGCCTGCTTGTAGCACACTAACCTAAGGTCATTAGGGCCACTCAGGCAAGGGCTTGATCCTTCTGATTCTCCGATGCTCATGTGCTGGGCACATAGCAGGTGCTTTAAAAAAAAATCTTTTCCATGAAAGCGTAAGTGAATGAATAGGTTTCCTTGCTCCTCAATAAAAGGATTATCTAGTGGGCTGATTAATATCACCTACCATCAGTTGGGATCCTCAGAACTTCTCTCAGCCCTTCTCCCTGAACTTTCTAGTTCACAGTGCTCCGTAAACTTTATTACCTCCACCGTCTCTGTGTCCTGGGGGTTCATTTCTCTTATCATAGCTCTAGTTTGGCCTCGTGTCCTCTTTCCACACCCTGTTTTATTTATCCATTCAGCCATTGATGGACCCTTCGATGGACCCATGTGGATGCTGGTTTCACATTGGTTGGCTTTTAGTTCTCCGTCCTGTATTTGATAACTAGGCATCATTTTATAGTTGTCTCCTAGAGTAATAGTCTCCAGAGTGGGGTGTGCAAGATCAGCCTGTTGAATACAGTTAAGAAAATATGAGAATATCCACTTGCATTTGTTCATTCTCTTAAAAAATCAGAAAATGACTAAGTTTGATAAAGTTAATAACTAGTTTGACAGTAGTAGGTTACCTATAATTACATATAGGAGATAATGTCATAAAAATTGTTTTATTGTTCAAAAAGCCTTTGAGAATATTAAAATGAAGCTTTATCCTTTCCTTTTTTCTTTCCTTTTGGTACCATACTAGGATCAAACCTAGGGACTCTCTCACTAAGCTATATCCCCAGTGTACCTGCCACCCCTTAATTTTTAATTTGGAGACAGGATCTTGCTAAGTTGTCCTGGCTGCCCTCAAACTTTTTATTCTCTGCTTAGTCTCCTGAGAAGCTGGGTATAGGCATACACCACTGTCCCTGGCTCCTTAATCTAATTTTTGATTGAACTTACATTTATTGACTTTCTTATGTTAAATGCTGAGAACACCAAAGATGTCCAATGCATTACTATTTGAGAAAGGATTACTGCTTTTTGGGTAGCGTTTTTTGTCTAGGTGATAGTGATGTTGTGATTATGCAGTCACTGTATGAGTGAAAGGTAGCATCACAGTCGTGCTGTTTGGGGACAGTACAGATTCCTGTGCCCCTATGCTGCATTTGTGCCTTGTGGCCAGCAGAAGGCTGGAGCTCCGGGAGGCATAGCCCGCCCTTTCTGGGACAGAAATCAGGAAGGTCTGCTGTCCTTGGGCACCAGATAGGAAGTTACAACCCTAATAGGAGTATTGAGATGTTCACATGGTACTCTGGGATAAGCCCTTTTTCTTCCAAAAATTTATATTGAGAGGGATGTGATAAGTCAGAAATTTAACATTTAATTGATCTAATTTAACATTGATTCTAAATACTTTTTATAAAGTCACTTTAAGAACAGCTCCATCTTTGTTCTATGCATTGTACAATCGGGTGTTACTTGTTTTTACTAGAAATACATTACCAGTGAAAACATTCGTATTTTTTTCTTAACAAGCTTGTACATGACTCCTGTTTTGTAAGTCGGAGCTGTTTTAAGCACCTTACAAATGTTAGTTCCTCTATCATATTGCCCTGGAAGACCTGCACTCACCGTGTACCTGCCCTGTGGACCTGTGCACTGAGGACACTGAGGGTGCTCCTGTGGCTGTCCCAGCTGCGAAATGGCAGAGCCAGGATTCCATCCAGGCCATCTGGCTTCAGCTGGGGCTGCTCACTGCAGCACTGTGCTGCCTGCGGCTAAAGCTCAGTGTAGGGTGGTTGTGTTACCCGTGGAAAGCTGTAACACCCAACAACACACAGCATGCGGATATCTAGTGCCTTTAAGAAGAGAGATGATCTCTCCCCTGTGTTCATTTCTCCTGACCACTGATGACCGCTGATCGGTACACTTCTCTGATACTCGTGTTTAGGATGTTGTAGTCAGTCACTGTCTGGTATTTCAGTGAATGAACGATGACCATGCCCTCAGTTTTATGGAGATTGGACTGGAGTGGAGGTTGGACTTCATATTTCATGCCTTGAGTAGCTCCATGGTCTCAGTCAGATTGCCAGCTGTAAGCTGCTTTTTCAGCAAACCACAACCAAGAACATTCTGGTTCAGTACTTGCGCCTTTAGCCTGGCATGGTGGCGCACGCCTGTAATCCCAGCGCTCGGGAGGCTGAGGCAGGAGGATCGTTGTGAGTTTGAAACCAGCCTGGGCTACAAAGTGAGCTCAAGGCCAGCCTGAACTGCATACTGAGACCTTGTCTCAAAAGAAAAAAAAAAGGACTTGCACCTTTGTTTCTTGCCTCTAAATTGCAAATATATGCCTTGGAAGCAACTTAATTGTACTAGCAGTTTTAAAAAAATATGCCTGCCCACTTAGGATGAAAGGAAATGGGGCCTCAAATGCCAAAGATACAGTGCATTAAGGGGGTACAAAGACTATAAACACCTTTCACGTCCTTGTAGTTTTTAGTAAAAGTTTTATTGCTTGCTTCATGTCGTTGAGTAATTTCGGTCTCCTCTTGTGGCCACAGCACTGTCCCTTGTTGCTGAAGGACAGGCAGAGGCTGGCAGAATTCAGGATCCATCCTGCAGGTTGGACGGCTCTGCCAGGGCCTTGCCAGGAGCAGGGCATTCTCCTTGTGAAGCAATGACTCAAGCACGCGCAGGGTGGGGGGTGGTGTCTTGGGATGTGTTTTGGGGAGCACCGAACCTTGCAGTTTGGTTGGAATAGAGATCCTCAGGAGAGAGCGGCGGGGGAGAGCCTGAGTGGAAAGGTCCAGGCTGGGCTCTGTTTTGGTAACAAAAGATCTTTTGTTCATTCAGCAAGTATTTATTGAGTGCTTGCTGAATACACCAGACAGAAACCCCTGGCCTTGTGGTGCCTACATGAGGTGAGAGTGACACAGGACAAAGAAGTGAGCTAGGAACTGTGCCGCGGGTGAGGTGGTTAATCTGGGAGTAGGTGGACTCCTGGGCCCACTGTGCCAGGCGGGAATTCAGGTTCTGAGGTCACAGGGCAACTGGGAACACTGAGCTTTTCTCCATAGCTGAAGAAAGCGCCCCACACATGCAGTATGGTGTGCAGGGAGAGGATCTACAGCAGGTGGGGTCTTGGCAGAAGCCTCTAGTGTTCCGGGTGAAGTAGAGGCTTTGGGCTCCCAACTGCCTCCTGCGAGAATGGATGTGTTCTTTGTGGAGTAGAATTTTAGCAGATAGCAGGGTTGGAAGGATTAAGGCAGTGATGGCGAACCTGGATTACCACCCCTCCCCCCTTTATGGAATGAATAAACTGCAATGAATCAGGACTCCTTGGGAGAACAAAAACAGTAAGGTACTTGGAACCGTTCCTGCATTGTGTGGCTGGGACGAGGAATTTCAGTGAAGGACCCTCAAGACTCGTGAAGGCTGCTTAGCTGAGCACACTCACCAGAAGGCCCAGGGAATTTCAGCGTCTGCAGGGCCTGGGCTGTGTTCCAGCCCCCTGGGTTACGAGGTCTGACTGATTGAAGTGTGTCTGTGGACTTGTCAGTAAAATAAGACTATTCCTGTGGCACCTGCTGGTGGTCCCTGGAGCGCAGTGGCAAGGAGGGAGCGCAGTCCCCGCCTGCCTAGAGTGGTAGCTGTGACCGCGTGTGGTCTTGTGCAACCCTGACAGCGCTTTGTCAACTCCAGAGCTCTCCTTGCCTGCCGGCTCTTCCTGTTTCTGAGTCCCGACTCCTTTGCTCAGGGGCTGGTGTTCTGTTTGGGCAAATTGTTTGGTGAGAAAATTCTGATTGTGGACTGCAGATCAGCTCTGGTCCCCCTTCTGGTGAGTGGGCCTGAGTGCTGGCCGAACCGCCCAGTGGGCAGTGGGTGCGGTGTGCAGATCATAACCCCTGTGTGCAGTGGTAAAGGGCAGGGTCTGGTTGGCGCTCAGTAGTTTGGACAAGTTACCTGATCCTTTTAGAAGTTCATTTCGTATGCTAAAAGGGGATGATAATGGCAAACCCTTGAAAATGCTGTAATGAAGAACTGAAATGCCATCAGGTGTCCTTTGTTGTACTGGCTACCTCGATGTCCTGGCTTTGTGTGTGTTTAATTATTTTGTTTACCACAATACAAATCGGAAGGCCAAATGTACGCCTTTTGTACATCAGTATTTAAAGTATAAATAAAAATATGATTTGTTTACTGCTGTAAGTAAGAAATAAAACAGTACAGAAAGTATTCATTAGAGTTTTGTTTCTTCCTTGAAGCAGTAAACAAGTGATATTTTTACTTTGGTAACAGATGCCTAATTTTGGTGTATTTTTCCTCATTTGCTAAGTGTTTTAGTTACTCAGACACTTTCTAGCATAGAAATAAATGAAAATTGTAAGTACAATCTCAAAAACAATTGTGATTCTCAGTAGATGTCCTGTATGACCATGCTGCATTACCCTGAGTGTGGCTGCTTTGCTAGGAAGAGGAGGGCTATCAAATGAGCGGGTTAATCTCTTGGCAGATGCCCCTCAATGTTTGTATGACACAGGGCAAATTAATTAACCTCACTGAGCTGAGTCTTGCAGAGAGGCTAGGGACAGGACCCGTGTCTGGAGGTCTTGTGAGGGCAGCATGAGATAATGCATGTAAAATGCTTAGCTCGGTTCTAATAGCGAATGGTACTCACTTCATTTTGCTAGTATTATTGTGGCTGTAGCCATACAATTTCAACTGACAGTGTTTCTGAACTGTTGCATTATTTCTGTCCTACAAGTAGTAGATATAAAAAGCGCACTAGACAATTCTTATTTCTATATAGCTGAGTCATACAATAGAATTCAAGAGTTTTAAAAACAGGTAGTTAGTGAAGGTTTGCTTTATTATAAAATGTTTTCCTAACTAGACATTGTACTAAGGTAAGGAATGTAAAATGGAAATATTCTTCTAAAGTTTTCTTCATATGTATTTCTAGGATTGTATGTTTCACGTATGATCTATTCATGTGGATACCCTCTACTTCCCAGGGTCACACTTTTAGACCTTATGATTGCCAAGCTGGTGAGCGATGAACAGCTGACCAAAGATGAGATCTCCATGTTTCTGCACCACGCCGAGCTGATCGCAAGCTCCTTTGTGGACCAGTGCAGGTCTGTGCTTAAGCTGACCTCCGAGCAGCACGCTGAGGATGAGGTAAGGACATATCTCACGGTCCCAGATGACGGGACAGCAGGTTTTCTAACTTGGCCACACCCTCTGTAACAATTTGTTCTTAAAAGGTTTTAAAAATACCATAGAAATAATATATCCTTATATTGGAATACTTAGAAAATCCAGATAAGAGAGAATAGTGCCCTTATTTCTGCCATTCTGGTTAAGGCATTTTTAAGGCAGATGACAGCGGATAGGAGCGTGTGTACAGAGGCATAGGTCTATTAAAGTGGCATCTTCTATTGTAAGTCCTATTTTTCCTGTAAATGTAGGCTCCATAGGGGCGGGAGTTGGAGCAGGGGAATAACACACAATGAAGCACCTGAGGAATATTTGCTGAATGATAAATGAACAGGACACTGTGACTGTCTTTTTAAAATGCCAGCACAATATTCCAGGTGAAGAATTTTGCATAAATTATTTGACCAATTCCTTGTAGTTGGGCATGAGCCGTGCCAGTTGTGCCAGAGTGCATGGCTGCATAGCTATGTCTTTGCACATTTCTCCCATTCGTAACCTAGGCTTTCATCTTGGCAGTGGACTTGGTGGGTATAAGGTATATACAGTTGAAAGCTATTGGTATACATTTCCCAGGTGCCTTCTAGGAAGTTGATATCTCCTGTCTAGTATAGGAGCTTCCCCATTCAGCCCCTCTTGGTTGACCACTTCTGGCACTTTTTCTTCTCTTCCACTCTATTGTAGGCTGTGTAGGCCTTGTCTTTCCAAAGGGCTTGGAAGCTAGGCAGCACTTACCTTGTTCTCACTTTGTCACTTGGAAGTTTCTCTTTATTTTTATCTTTTCCTCCTTCCTTCTTCCCTTCTGAGCTAAAGTCAAAAGTGTTCTTTCTTAGCAAACAGCTCAGCCACAAAAAGCACTTCAGGTACAACAGGGATGAATCACAAAGGTGCCAGCCGAGAGGAGCCAGACAGAGCGGAGAACGGACTGTCGGGTTGCATTCTGTGAGGCTTAGTAGCAGGCCAGCCCCGGTGATAACAAATGGAAATAGCTCACAGGCCACCTGGGGCTGAGTGATTGCCCAGGGGATGGAAGGGAACTTTTTGGGTAGTAGAAGTATTATGCTTAGCCATGTGCCTCGGCACAACTCTGTGTACTGTGCATTCATGAATGTGCTTTACTGACAGCAAGTCAGACCTCAGTAAGTTGTTTTCAACACATCTTGAAAGTGATGAGAGGTCATTTGTGTGCCGGTGGGAATGATCAGGTGGAGGAGTAATTGCTGCCAGAGTCTCAGCCTGTTGGCAACAGGTGGGACAGGTTGAGAGGACTGGAATCTAGGGTGGACACTCAACCCCATCAAGGTGTGAAGGAGCAGAGCACACAGCAGTGAGCATGTTGTGTCCCAGAGAGCCACGTGTGAGCCTGTGGCTGTTGTAATACCTGTTGTCAGTGCAGCCACGATCCTGACTGTTCCGCCGGGAGAGCGTGGCCCTTCCTGTGCCTGTGCTCTGGCGCAGGACCACTTGCTGTTGACTCTCTTCGGCTGTGTCCTGCAGACCAGATTCGGTGTCGCAAACTCTGCCAGAATCCGAGTCCTCATTTTCTGTGATGGACAAAGGGAGGTCTTGTGTACTGGCTTCCTGTTCCTTTGTGGGGATAGATTTGCCTTTGTTTCCAGCAGGAGGAGCAGTGAGCTGTGCTTCAAAAAAGTAGAAAAAATTAATTGTTTAGGAGACAAGAAAGACAGTAACACTTAATACTCACTAAATTGCAGCTTTCAGCTCTTCACAGGACTTGGTTTAAAGTGATTTTAGTATCCCAGTGAGAAGTTACCTGGTATAATTTTTTATATTTTTCTTTCAAATAGTTGTTTCTGTAAAATGGAAAGAATTATTGTATGTTAATGGAATAGAAAACCGTAAGCAATTTTCTTTTGAAAGCCCAAAATAGTTTACCTTTAGGAATTTATTAATCTGCCTCCTCATGACTTGTATATATTAGTATGTATATATGTTACACCTTAAGTTTTTTTTTTCTGGTAGCAGGAATCGAACTCACCACCTTACGCTTGCCAGGCAGGTACTGTGCTGCTGAGCTAAATCCCCAGCATACACCTTAAGTTAGAAGGGGGAAAAAGGTAGTTTCTAAGAAGACCTCTGTGTTCATACTAAATATGCCAGGTTCCCACTGGTGAGCAGGACCTGGCCGCACTGACTTCGTAGTGCCTGTTGGGACATATCTGGAGATGCAGGTGCAGTCACATGGCTGGGGGCTCTGTTTTTCTGCATGGGAATCAGCAGGAGCTGTGGGTCTTAGCTCCTCCCAGCCACTCTCCCAGCAAACTCCTGCATTTATGCATTGGCAACTTCTTTCTTAAGGACAAGCTATTCAGTAAAGCGCTCATGATGCTATGACCAGGAAATGAAAATAATTGAATTCATAACCTCTAATTTTTACGTTGTACAGTTGTCTGGCCTTAAAATCCTCCACTTTAGTCCGTTTGTTTCTAAAAGTAGCCTTGGGTGCACTTGTTAATGTACTGGTTCCCACCTTTTGTGCTGTTTCACATGTACGTCTTTCCAGGTTTTCATACATTTGTGTGCATTTTAGTATATTTCACCCATAAGATTTAAGCTTCAGCTTACGGGGATGTCGTTCACCTGTTAGGAGCTTTGCCTGCCCCCTGAAAACTTAAAAACTGCTTTTGTATGTTCTGGCACACATGTGCTATGAGAGGTGTCCTCAGGATGTGGGCTTTTCATTTTGGTGCAGTCCTTCAACCCCCTTTTCAATCCTAGTATTTGTGATGCAGAAGGCATTTGGGACGTGCGTAGAGGTAGAAATGGTGTTCTTTCATTCCACGTATTGCTGAAGAGTATAATTTACACAAAAATACTTCCTTTGTTCTAAAAAAATTATTTAAGCTGAAGTCAATGAAAGATACAAAGTTAAAACAGTTTCCTGCTGTTTTGCCCCACCCCTGTATTCTGCAGAGCTACCTGCATGTACTTTTTTGGTTTTCCTTCTGAAGGCTTTGTGTGTTTATGTGTGCCTACACCTGTATGTTTCTGTTTCCTTTCTCATGATATTACATATACTATTTTTAACTTGCTTTCTTTCACTGATAACTTCTATAGCTTTCTATTTTAACACACGCATATTTGTAGGTTTTATTTTGTTTTGTGGTGTTGGGGGTTGAACCCAGGGCATTTGTACTGAGAACTCCATCCCCAGCCCTTTTTTACATTGAGAAAGGGTCTCACTAAGTTACCACATGGGCTCACTTTTGATCCTTCTGCCCCAGTCTCCTACAGTGCTGGGATTACAGGAGTGGGCCACCACTCTTGCTTACCAGATGCTTTTTAATAGATGAAACTAATGTTTCACTGTGTTGATATATTGTATCATAGCTATTTAATTTCTTCCTTATAAATATTTCATTTGCTTCCAGGTTTGTTTGTTTTTGGAAAACCTTTACAAATGCTATAGTAAACATTTTTCTTTCTTTTGTTCTGTTTTTTTGTGGTGCTTGGGATTGAACACAAGGCCTTTGTACTGAGCTATAACCCCAGTTGTTTAAAATTTTTATTTTGAGATAGGATTTTGCTAAGTCGTTAAATTGCCTGTGCTGGGTTTGAGCTTGTGATGCTCCTGCCTCAGCCTCCCAGGGTGCTGGAATTACAGATGTGTACTACCACAGCTGGCTCAGTGAACATCCTTGTACAAATATCATTGTGGTTTTGGACATGTAAATCTGGGGTTATAAATTCCTTGAAGTTAAATTGCTGTATGTGTGTTTAAAATATTTGGAGATTTTGAAAATGTTATACCAATACTGCAGAAGACTTGTATGGGTTACAACTCTTTCCAAGTATGAATTAATTACCATTTCTGTCTAATACTTTTCAGTGAGCAGTATGTTTATTTGTTTTACATATTACGTTATATTTTCAAATGCTTTTACTAAGAATATTTTCAGAGCTGGGCATGGTGGCACATGCCTGAAATCCCAGCACTGAGAAGGCTGAAGCAGGAGTATTGCTGTGAGTTCCAGGCCCGCATGGTCTACATAACTAGCCAGCCTGAACTATATATAGTGAGACCCTGCCTCACTATGAATTTTTTTTTTTTTCCAAAAAAAAAAAATTAACCTTGCTGTCATGAAACCTCATAACTTTCTATTTTAAGTAATTTATGGTATTCTTAGCCTTATTAGTTATGCTTATCAATTTTATCCTTATGGCTTTTGAATTTTTTTACACATTTAGTGAACTTTTGTCTGTATATGTCATATTTCTTTCTGTACCTAGTCCAGAGTTTTGATTAATCTACACAGTTTGCAAGCAAGGAGTGATGTATGAATCCAAGTTAATCACTTGTCTTTTTTAAAAAATTGTGTTTCAACTAAGATTTTATAAAATTTTTGTCAAAAGACTGAGTTCAAATTCGAACTATTGAGTTCGAATTTTCTTATATTGCTAGTGTGTGACCATGGAAAAGTTAGCCACTCCATGCCTGTTTTCTTTACCTATAAAATGGGTTGCATTTGGCTGTAAGCTCTATTTCACTAAAGTATGCTGACTAGCACCTAACCAGTAAAGATGCCAGCTATCAATCATTACATCAATACATATCATTTAGTGACTATCCGCACCGTTTAACTATCTTTAGCATGTAGTAACTTTTTATATATTTACATTCATTTCTAGGTTTTCAGTGGATAGAGAGGGAACCAGGAAGGAAAATTCAGAGAGCTGCATGTTAGGTGCACTAAAGGAATACTCAAGTATATATACCAGAGAACACAAAGACTGCTCTACGCCAAAGGCAGCAGTTAATTGCATTCTGCACAGAAAAAACTCATGTGTGTGTCTGTTGACATTGTTACCATTTTTCTATGACTTGCAAAGTTGTAAAATACTGTAGTTCATAAACTGAAGGGCAGGGCTCACTGAGACAGCTGAACTAGACAGGAAATGAATTCTTGTTTTCTCTTCTGCCCTTTTCAGAATCTTTCAGAGTATTGTTTTATTCCCCCCAGTGCCTGATTTAATTACTATGGTTTAGTTTTTTGTTTTTGTTTTTCTTCCTGTACTAGGAATCGAACTCATGACCTTGCGCTTGCCAGGCAGGCGCTGTGCCACTGAGCTAAATCCCCAGCCCCTAATTACTATGGTTTAGAATAGTTTTAGATATCTGAAAGGAAATTTTACCCATTCCCCTTAGTTTTTAACAAAGTATTTTTTCCTGGCTATTATTTTCATTATTAATTTCCAAATGCTCTCTAGAAACACCTATTAATAAAGAGATTTTTAATGACTAAAATTGGGGGTGTTTCAGCTGGGGATTGGTCGGTGTTCTTTTGCATTTACTTTACTTGTTATCATAGATTCTAGGGAAATGGAAAGAATCTTCCAAGTCATGTTTTCCAAACCCCTACTTTTATTTTTGGCTTTTTAGCATGGAGAATTTCAAACACAGAAAAAAGTGCACAGAAACTGTGTCCCATGCCCACAGCAGTCCTGGGCTCTGTGGTCGTCATGCATGTATGGGCTCGCTGTGTCCTCCTGTCACTCATGAGTCCACCTGTGCTCCTCCAGTTCCCTGCCTGAAACCAAACTCTTGTGGGCTTCATGAGACATTCGGAAAGATGAGGCATCTTAAGATCCATGCACAATAACACTTAGCCCATCTAAGACAGTAATAATAAAATTATCCAGTAAAAAGTATGCAGATTTCCCTCACTGTCCAAATAAAGTCTTCAAGTTTGTTTTGTTGAGTCAGTGACAAATAAGGGCCATACTTTGCAATTCATTGATATATCTCCACTGGCCTCTAATATTTCGGTTTCCTTGGATCCTCGTTCTTTTTCCTTTTCCCCCTCCCTTTGCTAGTTATTTGCTGAAGAAACTGGGTTGGTATTCATGCAGAGTTTTTCTGCATAGCTGACTTTCTTCTCTTCCCCTGGGTTGGCTGGGAAGAATAGTTCCAGAGGCATATTGGGATTTGAGTTCGTTTGTTGTTTTTGTTTTTTGTTTTATCCTTGGTGATGCACTTTCACTAACGGGTGCATAATGCTTGGTTGCCTTTTCCTCTGTAGGGTTAGTGGTCTGTAATGATGACCGAGCTCCCTTCACTTTTGGAGGCTGCAGAGTAGTGGCATTCTGACTCTGACCGCTTATTACGTACTTATTAGCAAGAGTATTTTAGAAAGAGAGGCATTCCCTGATCAGTGCTAGGTGATGCAGGTACATTATGGTTAAGAGAGATGATACATGCTTTACTTTTTTTTCCCCATTGATTACAGGTCTTTAAATCAATATGTTCATTTTGTGGCAGCACCTGAAAGATGATATTTAACTATCACTGTGAAGCCATAGCTATAAAACTGCTTGACTTGTTTACAGTCTGGTGGAGGCGACTGCAGTTCTTCCAAATGTCGTAAGGTGCAGTCCCAGCCAGTGGCGCCTGTCAAATCCTTTCTGATTCCTTCTGCTGTGTGTATGACAGCGGTGTAGGCTCACCTTGGATGTCCTATGCCCCACACCTTGCATCAGCCAAGCATTTCTTGGGAAAAGATGGTATCTAGAGATGACAGTCTGGGCAGTGACCCACTTAACTGTAGAAAATGCTGCATCCCTGTGGAATTAATGAGTTTGCTTAAGATTTTTTTCATGGTTGTAGTTTAAACTTCGAATCTAGATTCCCTCACTCTCTAATTAGCAAGTGAAAGTTGTGGTTAAGATGAAAGATGTTAAAAATGTGTTATTTCACGGAGCACAGTGGTGTACACCTGCGATCCACGCCATATGGGAGGCTGAGGCAGGAGAATCTCAAGGTCAGGGCCAGCCTGGGTAACTCACTATGACCTTTTCACAAAAAATAAAAAGGACTTGGCTATAGCTCAGTGGTAGAATGCTAGCCTGACATACATGAAGACCTGAATTTAATTCCCAGTGCCACATACATACAAAATGGTGGTACTTTTTGCTGTTTTGAGATTTTAGAATGGTATATTAAAATATTACTTTTAAATCTCCTAATTAGAGAGTAGTAAATATATATTTAGTAGTAACAAGTAACTATTTTTTCTTTGTTTTGGTGGTTTTTGTTTTTTTTTTTTTTTTTTTTTTTTTTTTTGTACCAGGAATTGAAGTCAGGACCTTGCGCTTGCCAGGCAGGCACTTGTGCCACTGAGCTATATCCCTGGTCCTTAACTTTCTTTTGAACATTATCTTTATTACCTAAATTTATTGTCTCTCTCACATTTTTTCAGATAATGTGTACTATAAAAGCACAGTTTAAAATCTCTTGAAAACTTGGTTTTAAAAGTTTTATACAGAACACTTAAGGCCATGTAGTTGTTACTTGGTAGTTTCTTGGCCATGCATTCTATTTAATGTAAATTATTTTAGTAGCTGTGTAAACTAACGTTTTCGAATCACACTATATTTTCCAACCCACCAAGATATTGCATGTAGGTTTATATTTACCCAGAAATAATCTTAATACCCTGAAGCCAGAGTTTTTTAACCATAGCACTTTATTGGATTCCTGTGGACAAGAAGTTAGTGTATTTAATGGGACATTTGCATCTATCTTTACAGTAGGACTTGCACACTGGGAGCATTACAAAAGGAAAGTATTTGCAAAAATGTTATGTAGGCATAGCTAGTAATTTTGAGTACTTATCTGGCTGTTGGAAGGTATTTTTCCTTGAATAAGAACTTTTCTGATTCTTTGCTCCAGGAAGACAGTAATAACACATAATCTTGCGTTCTCTATGGCAGATGTATGTTGTTAGTAAAAATGTCTGTCTAGAACGTGTTTAATAACTATCTTTTGCTCTACATAAATGTTTCTCTCTTTAGATGTATTGTGAGCATGCACTGACTTTAATGTTCATCATAACATTTTATTCTCTCACTGTTACTTTCACTCATACCGTTTAGCTTCTCATACACTTCAAAGTCACCTTCCCTTGTCTCTTTAGGAAGTGCTGGCCACAATCAGGCTCCTAGATGTACTGTGTGAAATGACAGCCAATACTGAGTTACTGGGCTATCTGCAAGTTTTTCCTGGCCTACTGGAAGGAGTGATTGGTGAGTGAAATATCACACACTGTTTTCAGTTTACAAGTCTTTGATTTGTCACCACTGTAAGTCCAAACATAGATCCTTAGTTTTTAGTATTGTAAGAACACTTTTGAGATTTTCTGAATATTTGTTTTTGAGAGAAATCATGATACTGTGGTAATCAGTCTGGCTTTGGACACAGAGCATGCTGGGACCACCCTGCAGGTCTGCCGCACCCCTCTGTGCTGAGGTTGTGCACCTGCTTAGTGAGATGAGCATAGCGGGGCCTGCCCTGAAGGTCCCTGCAGTAGATGTTTCTGCAGGAGTGTGATAGTCAGCGTTGTGGGGTGGAGGTTTGCAACAGTGAGGTTTTGTTTTTTTTAAAAAAATAATGTAGCTTTGCAATATTCAACGCTAAATTTTTCCCAGTTACATTTACTGAATACATAAAATAGTGTTTTGCATGTATCCTATTCTTATAAGAAAATTGTTTAAAGTATTACTATCTTTATCAGCAAACTATTTGCAAAATAATTCAGATAGGACCTATTTTGTATACTTAGTCCATCACTCTGTTACATTTCCCTTGAAAAAGATAATTCTTATTCTCGGAGGCCCATCACTAGCAAAAGTGACTGTGTCTCAAGGTTAGCTGTCTGGCAGCGTGCTATAGGAGTGTGTAGAAGTCCATCCAGAGTTTATATTGAATGCCGTGCTTTTGGTGATCAGCCAAATAAACGGTCACCAACCTGGGAGTCCCTGTGGAGGCAGGATGTGTGGGTTGCTGTCCAGTGCTGCCATAATACTAATTTCTCTGAGCCCGATTTCTTCATTATAAAAGTGGGAAGGTGATGTCTGTTTTTCGTAGATTTGCTGCGAGGGTTAAGTGAGGTGATGTGGAAGCACGCCATACCTTAACTCCTGGAAGGTTATTCTCAGAGGCTGCCTCTAGGTGTTCATGCAGTGTGACCATGTTATTTCTTCTGACTAGCTATTTCACCATGCTGAGTCTCCAATGATCTGCCATTGAGCAAACTAAAGCTCTCTTGATTTCTGTGGTAATGGGTCACTACAGAAACATATTTTCACTTAGGTTTAGTGCCTGTTGTGTGATGAGTTCTTACAGGAAGAAATTGGAATTCAAAAGCTCTATAAGAAAGATGCTGGAAAATTTTTAGCTGACTTTTCTTTGTGAATGAATAAAAAATTCAAGTCAAGATAATTATTATGGCTTCTCTTCCCAAAATCAAAGTTAAAAAAAGTCATGTAAACCTTATTAAAGAAGAGCAATACCTTTATTTTATTTTAATCCATTAAAATAAATTAGATTTGTTTATGGAAATGTGGTACCAAATACTAAAAATTATGTTATGGAAATGTAGTACCACGTACTAAGAATTTTTTTCCTGTGGAAAATGAAGTTTACTCTTTTGGCTACAGATCTTTTGCGAGTGATTCATGTAACTGGAAATGATACCTCAAACATCTTCAGTACCTCTGGTTGTGTAAGAGCAGAAGGTGACGTCTCCAATATGGCAGAGGGGTTCAAGTCTCATCTCATTCGTCTGATTGGAAATCTGTGTTACAAGAATAAAGAGAACCAGGACAAGGTAAGATGATTTCTTAGTATGTGTCATGTATACATGTCTTCATTAAAACATGGCATTTAGAATTTACATTATATTCATTTTGGAGTAAAACCTTGAGGTGCTTAGAAAGTATCAGGAAGATATATACATATATATAAAATATATAACATAAAATAGTACATGTTATATATTTTTCACACAGATATTAGAGTCTGTATTTGTATGGTTTTATTTTGTCTTTGTCCTGAGTGTATCAAGCCAACTTTAGTTCTCAATGCTTATATAAAGCCTGTGCATTTAGACACTCTAATATTGTGCAGAGAACAGTCAATAGAAATAGATATTTAATAGCTCTAGAAAAAATTTTAGCATGTAGTAGGTATTTAAAAAAATGTTATTATTGGCCATTAATAAAAAGAAACCCCCCAAACCCTTATGTCTGTAGCCTACGTTTATGAATGATAACATCAGAAGGCAGCGTGCTATAGGAGTGTGTAGAAGTCCATCCTTCCTTGGAGTTGTTTTGAAGTAGACATAAATGTAAGCCTTAAGTCTTTGGGAGCTCAGTAGACTGTTTTTGGAATCCCTTTGTGCTGAACAGTATAGAGCTGGTGATATTGTTAATGTGAGACAGTGATAAAGGGTTGTAGGAAGATCAGACCACATAGCGCACATGGGCTAGTGTTTCTGTGTCTTCCTGGAGTTTATTTTGGGTGGCATTTATTTTGTTTTCTTAAATAGTAAGTCTGTGGCAGATTGTATTTTCTAAGAAGTGAACAAAAATGTGAGTGATTTTATATATTTTTCTGTAATGTGACTGCCACTCCCCCCTTCAAGGATTGGCATCTCTTTTCCTGTCCCCTTGAATCCACCCAGTCCTTGTTCCTCTCTGAGCAATACAGAATGGTGGGAGTGATCCTATACCATTTCCAGCATAGCCCTTAATTGATCTGACAGCTTTTATTTCCAGCCTCTCTGAAATCAGTCACCGTGTAAGATGTGCTGATTCTGTGAGATCCTTTTGCTATGAGTTGATTAAGTCTACATGGAGAAGCTCTGGAGAGTGAGAGGCGGTGAATAGAGAGGGAGTCTAGTCAAGGACACCAAGGCATCAGACATGCGCAGGAAGCTTCTCTTGGAAATAGATGCAGCATTTCTATCTCTCGGAAATAGATGCAGCTTCAGTGCCCTACCTGCCCCGGCAATGCCAGTTAGGTCGGGCAGAACCTTTTCTGAATTCATGACTCACAACATTGTAAGAAAAAGTAAGACATTTTGAGGGAAAAAAGTTTGGGTTTCCTTCCCTTAATAGTTGAGGAAGCTGCTATTGGACTTAACAGTTATAAACTCCAGACAAAAGAGAGCAATGTGAAGGCAATGAGATTTGACACGAAAGGCCAATTCTGGAGTGATTGACATTAGTGGAAGGGAATGGCACAGTATTTGCCATGCAGGGCAGTTCAAAATGATAGAAAACCAATAGTCTTTCCTACCTTGAAGAATCAAGGACAGTTAGGGGGCAACCAAACTCCTGGAAAGTACAGGGAGAATTCAGGAACGGTAGGCCTCAGATTCTGTGCCTCAGCCAACTTACCCCTTGCTGGTGCCTGAATCACACATATCTGGGACAGGCTCCAGACAGCTAAGCTAAAGGCAGAATAATTTTAGCAAGATTTGAGCAATAAAAAATGGACAGTTACACATCTAACCAAATAATTTCCTGCCAAAACAAAGCTACTAACACTTTGTAGAGGAATGTAATAGAATCCAGAATTTCTACAGCAGAGCCATTCATGATATCCAAGATACTAATATCATTTGTTATACAGGAAAATGTGGCTCATTCTCAAGAGAACGTGTAATCAATGAAAGGTGACTGTGATGTGACATATATGTTGACAAAGGTTTTAAAACAGTAGTTGTAGCTCAAGTCTGCTATATTAGTCACTTTTCCTTCTGCTGGATCCAAATACCAGACATACATGGCTTAAATGTAGTGGGGGATATTTGACTCATGGGTTCGGAGGGCTCAGTCCATGTTCAGCTGGCTCCAAGGCAGAAACAGCATGGCAGAGGACATGGCAGAGGATATCTGATCTCTTTATGGCCTCTGGAAGACAGAGCAGAGAAAGGGGCTAAGGATCAGATAATGACCTAAGGATCAGAAATGACCCCCAGGCCATAGCTCTATGACCCACCCACGTACTCCTAAAAGTGTGTTTTACTGTTGGTGGCTTCCATGCCAGTCTAGTTGAGAATGAAGCTTAACTGTCAGATACAAGGAAAAATTTGCATCATATGAATGAAAAGATAGGATATCTCAGCAGAAAAATAGGAACTATAAAAAAAAGAACCAAATGAAATTGTAGAAATGAAATTCAATTACCTGAAGTTAAAAAGAATTGTTAAATATGCCTAACAACTCAATAGAGACATCAGAGGAAAGAGTTACTATACTTGAAGATGTGTCAGTAGAAATCATCTAGTCTGAAAAATAGGAGGATAAAGATGTAAAGTAAAATAGACGTTTTTAAGGTGCCAAATCTGGGGGACTTCGTCATGTAGCAGGCGATAATGGAAGTAACTCCTAGGAGATGCATGTTTTCACGATTGTGCTACTTCTCCTTAGCTTCAAGCTGGTACTAGTGTAGGACTACTTAACCCTGCCTTGGAAAATTACTGGACTGAAGTTTATAAAGGAAAGTTGATAGAGAATAAGACACTTTACCTTTTTAATGACCAAGACTGCCTTTCTTGAGCAGCACAAAAGCGGTGGTTTTTCTGGTGTTGAACTATTCTTTTGTTGCTAATTTGAATTGGCCTCTTATAGGAACCAAATGCAGTACCCTTAAAAGGCTTATGAAATAACCCACTGTAGTCGGGATCGGGTTGCACCCTAAGCAAACACAGAGTGTACCCAAGTGCGGCTGTGTCCAGGTCACTGGGGCTCAGAGGAAGTCGACGATGTGTCCCTGGCCTGTGCAGGTGCTAATGGGACTGCTGATTTCTGAGCAAACACTCAAGGGGATGAAGGAGTTCAGCCTCTAGTACGAAAATGCCTCTCCTTCTCCCAGTTTCTTTCCTGTGCCAACAAAAGCCCTGTACCTGAAAGCATTAGCTCTTGGCGTTTCTGTCCTTCCAGAGACCCCGAGACAACACCGCAGTCTTATTCTGGATGTGCTGGGGCTTCTTTATTTTTGTAGCCAAATCCTGACTCCAGCTGGGTGTTGCCTTGGTCATTGTTACCATGAGGAATGAAGTCGGGAGCACTCGGTGGCTTTATAGTTTTGAGGAAATGGGGGTTTAGGTACCTGGTCTTTGTCATCGGGCTGTTAATTCTTATTGTGTTGCCTGGATAGATTGTCCTGCTTTTACACAAGTTGGGGCCCACAGGGCAGTTTGGCTGTATGTCTGCACCAAGACCAAACATATGAGGTAGGTGGGATTGGGGTCATCACATTTGATTAGGATTCATCCATCACTCAGCAAAAAGGGACAGGGGATGGTCATTTATTCAGCGCCTACCATGCCTTGCAGTGTGCCTTGTGCACTGCAGGTCTTAACAGTGTCATTCTCTTCCTCAGCCTTGCAAAGCAGGTGCTGCTCACCATGTTTTGAGGAGAGGCCATCCAGCTGGTGAACTGCAGAGCCAGAGTAGAATTTGGATTTGTTTGCCTGTGAGTTCCCAGACCTGCTGCCTCTCATTTGAGAACTTTTCAGGACTTTGGAGGAAAAGGTTTACAATAGACTTAGAGGACTTCAGACAATAGGTGCTGCTGGCCAGGCCCCCTGGCGCCCTCTGTGTTTAAATCTGAAGCTCTGGTGGTCCTCTCATCCCTTTCCCAGTCATCATTTCCTCCAGTGTGAACATTCCCAGCCTAGAGGATTCTTTGATGAGTAAAGGTTCTCTTCCTGGGAAAGTTCTAGTCTAGGACCCAGAATCCCAAAACCACTCTTGACACAAACTTTCCTGCAATCTTTGTGTACCGCCTGCTTTCTCTGGAGTTTGAGCTGGAGCCTTTTAAGCCCTGCCAGATCATGTAACTTCATCCATTGCAGTAGCCATGATGTCCACCAGCTGGGTGGACCCTTTACATTCTTTACCTTTGCCTGTCCCTTTCCATTTTATGGAGTTCTTTTCATCTGCATTAGGTCACTTCAGCCTGTGCCACTTCCATGAAAAAGACTGAAAAGATTTTATCATCATTTTCTGAATTTAGAAACCAAGGCTCGGAGAGACTTAAATGTGATTCATTTCAGCTAATGTCTGTTGAGTGGAAAATCTGTCTGCATGTTCCAAAACTGACAGTCACTTTCGTTTGGGATAACCACATGCAGTGGTAGCACTAACCAGAATCTGGAGAGAGGCCCGTCAGAGAGGAGCCCCTGGAGACCTGGCCCCATGCACTGGCCATGCCCAGAGCAGGGAGCAGGCTGGTCTGAGCAAGGCCAGGAGCCGGACTGTCAGGAGCATGGGATTAACAGGATGGGGATCGTCTTCCTCGGAGATTTGCACCTTTGGGTCAGATGTAAGAGTCAGAGCACTTGGGCTCAGACTGAAGATCTGCTCAGAAATAGATTTCACTGTCTTCCCATGAGTCTTGAACTGTTTCTTCTGTGCACGTGATGGATTGTGGTGTTTCATGAATTGTAAAGGAATCACCAGACTTCCTTTACCAAGTCACGGTGGGGAGGTGCTCTGTAATCCTCGCTGACTTCTCTTCTTACCTTGTCTTTTGTGCTTGTCTTGCTTAGCGTTTCTTTGCTACAGCTGTAGTGATTAATATACATTTCAACCTCTGTGAATTTAGACAGATTTTGTTTTGGTTTCTGTTGTGAGAGGCACATGATATTAATGCTGTAAACGTGAAGAAAGCATTCTTGGGCTTCTTTATTAGGATAAGGAACATATGGCTTACCCTTTTTCTTCCCCATTTTGTTGTTTACCATTGTCATAACTTCCTTAAATTAATGTTTTATTAGAGGGGAAAAAACAAAATGTTTTTTATTTCACAAAGCCAAATGCATTTAGCTGGACAAGTGGACAAGCAGATGATCTAGTTTACTTTCTTTCCTGCCCATAGTAATCTGGTCGACTAAGGTGGTGTACTGCAGATGATCTAGTTTACTTTCTTTCCTGCCCATAGTAATCTGGTCGACTAAGGTGGTGTACTGCTTGGGCATGGAGCCCATGGGCTCACTGGTCGTGCCTTCTGGCTCTTCCTCCTGCAGGTGGGGATCCAGCCTCCCCATTCTTGAAGTTTCCCATGTTCACACAGAGCTTTCCTTCAAGCATTCTGCATTTAAAAATGAGCCAGTTCTACATGGCAGAGTTCAGCATGTGCAAACAGTGAGCTTCGTGTGGCCCCTCCTGTTCAAAACTTTCTCTACACATAAAAGTCTTTGCAGTAAAGTTTTCTTGGAGGGTTGGGTCTGGGGCTCAGTGGTAGAGTGATTGGCTGGCATGTGTGAGCCCCAGGTACAATCACCAATGCTGCAGAAAAGAATATCCCTTGAGCTTGTTCGGCCCCTTGTGTTATATCTCCATTTAAACTGTGGCACGTAGTTGGCATTAAATACATTTTTCTTGAAGGATGGTTTGTTGGATGGGTCTCTTCACGTGAAGCACAGTTGTAGGTCTTGAAGATAGATAGAAATCAAGTCAGACATCATCCTCTTGTTCAGGGCGTCTAAATTCTGTAAGTTACCTGACCATATTTGTAAGCAGAAACTCGTAAAAATGAAATGACTTTCCAGGAGAAAATTAACGTCCCTCTAAATTTTGGGTGCTATAATTAATTTTGAAAGTCTTTTATGTTTAGGATCCACTTGATTACATTGTGAATTATTGTAATTTTTGTTTTATCTAAATTATTAATATTTTTTGATTGTAAGCACATCTGTATAGTGTAATATTTGCAAATAATTTAAATTCCAAATTAGGCTTTGTAGATCTGAATGTACATTTTTTCCATTCATCTTAAATACAGTTTTTTACTAAATTTACAATTGTTAAAACATTCAGGGGCTGGGAATATAGCTCAGTAGCACAGTACCTGCCTGACAAGCACAAGATCCTGAGTTTGATTCCCAATACCAAAAAACCCCAAACATTCAGAACATGGTGGTTCTTCAGTGCCATTTTTAGAGGGAGGTGCAGCCTTTGGCTCTTCACACCTAGACAAGAGGAGCCAAGGACAGGCAAGCTGTTAACTCCTCCTGTGTGATGTTCTCCTGGCTGAGAGGTTTTGAAGCAGCATATTTGTTAAATCATGAAGTTGACTGTTCCCTCGTTACTTCGTTTAGGTTGTTGCTCTTAGCGAGATGGGTCCTATTTTGTCCGTGAGTGCTGCTGACCATGGACTCAGTGGTTGTCTGGGGAAGTCGGTGCTTGGCTGGTGTGTGTCACGCTCACCTTTGAGTGTCCACACAGCAAGACAGGACGCAGACGTGATGGCAAAGCTCCTGCACATCCTCCATTGACCTCGGACACATTCGGGAACCTACATGGAAACTTCAGCTCTTTAGTAGACAGTAGCAAAAGACAAATTCACCTCAGAAGCTATCTGTGGTCACACTGGAGAGGTCTGGGCCTTAGCTTCTCTTGACACTGATGCCTCTCCCACCACTGTCACAGAGCCCCTTACAGTTTGCAGAGGGCTTGGATAGTGCTGAGAATCCAACCAGGCCTTCAGAGTTGGATAAACCTGCATGATTGTTGACCATTTATTAACTCTGATGATCTCGTTCGTTTCAGATCTCTATTGTTTGTATTCAAATAGAAATTTATAGATAACATTTCACAGGTATTTACAGAGGTTAAAGTAATCCACATATGCTGTGTATGTTACTTTTCTAATAGTACTTTTGGAGGAAGTAAAGTGAAAGCAAGTAAAAGAACTTTCTTTAGAAGAGAATAACTTTTTTTCTTGTCAGTACGGCCACAAATACCATCTGAGGGGAATTTCTCCTTTGCTGCTGTCTAGTAAAGGGTTGAAGTTTCCATGTAGGTTCCTAGTGTGCTCTAGGTCAATGGAGAATGTGGAGGAGCTTCGACATCGCGGGTCTGCGTCCTTTCTTGGCTATACCATGTGTCTCTCCCCAGTCAGAAGTGAGGGGCACAGAATCCCAGCTTATTGATTTGAAGATTGAATGTATAGGCAAGATCTGGCTTGTTTAGAATTCCACTTCTTTGCAGTGTAATCTCAGCTCAAGAAATATGTCAAAATTAATAAATCAAGCTGTCACCATTAGTTTCCTGAATGTACAGTTCCTGTTACAGTAAGTGAAATTAAAATTCCTAGCTAGAGGACACCTATCATGGTTTAAGTTTGTTGCAGCTGTAACTTTTTCATTTAAAGACATCTGGGATGTTCCACCATTTGACTCCAAAAATCCCTTTTCTATGTCTTGTTACAAAGGTAGTCAGCCTGTTCTTTTGCAGGAAAGGCATAACATTACTTAAAAGAATCCTCCTAACCATATAAGCACAGTGTAACAGCGGACAGTTGTCTGCTATTACTGCTGCCCCTAGCTCGGCAGACCTCTTGCCACCATTCTGCCTCTCCAGGCTGTGAGCTCCTTGAAGGCACACATACCATACCTGGCTTAACACCTGTCTTGCCACCTGGCACAGAGTAAAGGAAACTAATGGGCATTCTACAATGAATGGAGTTCAGGGTTGCTTTGAGTGAATTCTTGCAGGCAGAATTCTTATTCCAGTGTCCCAGCTTTTCTTACTCTACTCTGCTGCATCCATCTTCCCCAGAAAAGAGACGTTTGAAACTGGTCCTTTGAATACCATGACCACATTTGTGTGAATCCTCAGGGTGGGCACTGCATTGTCATCAGCATCTTATGGGACTGCCTTTGGCAGCAGTGATCACATTCTTCAGTTCTTACACAGTTGTTTTTTTTTTTTCTTGTCATGAGCTAAAGTTTTGGTTTGGACTCAGTGTCCTCGAACACTGTGTATCTGGAGAAGCTGGGCCACCCACATGGCGGGCGCCGGAGAGGAAGTGCCCACGATGGCTCCCACCATGAGGGCCTTGAATCCAGAGTTCTGCCCACTGTGCAGCTTGTTCTTCTGTGCTGTGTGATCAGTTTCTGGATGGTGATTTTGAACTGATCTGTGTTTAGCAGTAGATTCAGTTTATCCACAGGAAGTTGACAGAAAAACTGGCTATACCGAGGGGAAGTCCAAGATATAAAGATAATGGTTGTTCTTAGCTTGCTTGTATTGGAAGGCCAGTGGAAATCCCACCAAGGAAAAAACTCCAGAATTTGGACAACAAAATGGAAATAATTGGGGAATTTGCTTCACAGTATTGTTAATTATCTTGATGTAAAATATCCTCAGAGGTAATCACAACAACCTACAGAAGTGGACAGCTTAGCAGAAGGGAAGGTATACTCTGAAAACAGACCTCCAGAAGTTACAAAAAGTCCCCATGTGGTAAGGATAACTCAACAGCCCAGAGAGGAAGGGAAAGCTTCTGTGAAAACCAGGAAGCATTGGAAAGAAGCTGCATTGATCCAGAACAAACACAAAAAACAAATCGGGATTAATTAAAGTATTTTAAGGTGGAACCATGAAAAACAAGAGTAACCCTGAGTTGATTTTTTTTTTTTTTTCCCACAGTAAGCATGATGTTTTGTGGGTCAGAAGCAATGAAGTGTGTCTTCCTGTGTCCTCTGGAGCCGGTCTCCAAGGACAGGCCAGGGTCTGCCGAGTGATGGCTGAGCGGCCCTGAGTTAGTTACTCAGCCTCTCTGTGCTTCCATTTCTCCCAGCCAAAATGGAAGCGTGTATTTATGATGGAGGGTTATTGTGAGAATTAGATAATACAAGACATAAGAAGTGCTCAGGTCAGCTGTATTCATAGTTGTGCTTGTTTCAGTGGTATTCACATTATTAGCAAAAGTTTACTTTCCCATCAATAGGAAATGTTTCAGTAAATTAAGGTACTATGGAATATATCCAATAAAAAGTATGGTTTCTGAGCACATTCACTGCACTATTCAGCAGGAGATGGCCCTATACTTAGCTTCTGATTTTTGTATTTTATATTTGTACTTTGTATATATATTTATATATATATGTTTATATGTTATCACCACACGTACACTTAACATACACACATACTTAAATGTACATGACGAAATGACCCAAAAGAAATCTGCTACATACTAGTAACAGTTATCTCTAGCTGAGAAGGTTAGGCTTGTTTTCTCCTGTTCCACTTACTTTTTGTTACCTTTGTAGTGAGCATGAATTACTTTAATAACAGCAATGAGATGCTCCTAAAGAAGGTCAAGGGCGCATGTCTATAATTCCTGTTTTTCACTATGTTCGTTGGAAATTCTTTTTCCTCTTCAAAGGAATTTGCATTTATTTTGCATTGTCAGGGGTTCTGATTTCGGTGGATTGGTTTTTAGTGGGTGCATGAATGTTGAACGTTTTTATTTTCTATCTCAGTCTAGTGAAAACCTGAGTACTTTGGACATTGTGAAATTTCTGTCTCCTCAGGCTTCATTTCTTTGGTTACATGAGAAAAGTGCTCTTATGTCAAGTGTTGCAGAGTAGCTCTCTTCATTTCTAAAAAAATTAAGATGGAACTGTCTGTCATACATCTAAAACATTTTTGATCTTTAGCATATTTTTTTTTTTTTTTTTTCCTGGCAGCAGCTGCAAATTAAGAGGATCAAAGTTACATTCCTATAAAAGACTTTCCCCATGAGCACTTGAAGCCATTGTCTGTCACCCATCCCCTTAAAAGCCTATGGCTTATCTTTTTATGGTCGAATTTAATGTCACAGCCTGATGGTCTAATGGAACAAGAGTAGTACTTAGTCTCAAGCTTTAGTTTGGATGTAAATGACTGCTATGCTGCACTTGGGGTATCCTCTGCTGCCTGGAGGACCTTCATGTTTCCTTGGCTTCGTGGTCAGGGCGTTCAGTTCAGCCGAACAAGTCTGTGTTTGCTGTATGCTGTGTGCCACCCGCTGTTCTCTACACTGGCAGTGCAGAGATGAATTTGGCCTAGTGCCATCCTGAGGACTCCACATGCAACGCAGAGGCAGATGTGAAAACGCGTGTGGGATGGCAGCACACCAGGCACGCGATGGCAGGGGCTGTGTGCTGCCTTCAGGAGGAGCCCGGCAGACCTTGGTCTCGGTGGGGAAGGAGGCAGTGAGAGGGGTGGGGTGGCGGTGCCTTGCGGGCACCTACTGTGTCTGCCAGCATCTGTCCATGCCTCCCGGCACCTGCGGGTAACTCAGCCCAGGAGACGGCTCAGCACAGCTTCCGTTTCTGGACATTGTTCTGGGTCATTTTCAGGTCTGCAGATTCTCTCATTGTGTTACTTGTGTTTGTCTTTCTTTATAAGGCAAGCTTACAGTCTCTTAGAGACTCTACTTTTTCTAGTCCTTGGGGTACAGCCTTCCTCGTATCTCCGTGGCCTCCTTTCCTCTCCTCCTTCTCTGCAGAGCTTCTTCCTCTCTGTGACTTGTGTGCTTTTAATTTGCCTTCTCCTCCACAGCATCATTTCTCCATGGATGGCCATGGTCTCAGGCTGGCGGCTTCCTCCCAGCGCACCTCATCTTTGCTTCCATTTCCAGGGGGCCTCAAGGTCCACCCACCTCTAGATGGCTTTCCTGTTGCCAGGGGTTCTAGGCCACACTCCTGGAGTAATTCTGGGCTGTCACCTACTTGTTAATGGCATCTTTCCCAACCCCCCTCCCAGACATGTGGGCAAACCGCAGCATTTGAGTGGACAGGCAGTTTCCATGAAGTGGCTGCTGTGAGGGGGATGCTGCCGAGCCTGGGGCTTTTTCGGCCTTGTCACTGCCCTTCTGGAGGCCACATCTCTGAAATCCTCTCTTGGTGTTGCTGAAAACCCAACCCTTGGGGACTTCATCTCTGGTGAGCCCTGGGTGGCTCCTCTGCTGTCTCCCACTCTGGCTTTTCACCTCTGCCTCCTAGGATGATGCAGGTGCCACTCAGGGGCAGGACGATGCCTGTGTCCCCTGGGCCCTGTGGGGCTAAGCACAAGAGTGAGTCCTGTTGGCCAGGTGGGACTGCCAGGAGCAGCTGGGCCAGGGGCTGCAGGGTTTGCTGTGTGACCTTTCACACATTCACGCTACTTTCATGCTGTGCATGGAAGATGTTGATCTAGGAATAGAAGGCCAGTTTTAATTCTGGGTGTTTAAAATTTCTTTCTTACTCACTAGGCAAACCTTCACACGTTGCTTAACCTCTGAGTCTCCCTCATCTATAAAAGAGATAATTTTCCTTGCCTCATATGTGTTGTAAGGATTAAATTATTGTTATTGTGACTGATTAACATCAGCAGCTGCCTTTTATGAGTGCCTGCTGTGTGTGCTCAAGCGGGGTGCTGTGTAGTACTGTGTTATTGTAGTCCATCCTCAGCGCCCAGGATCATACTTGGTGGTTGGTGGTGCTCTCCTCGCCATCCCATGAGCGGGCAGCCTCTCAGTGGCAGGCCTCAAACAGGCAGCACCCAGGAAAGGCTGCCAAGGGCGTGTGGAGGCTGGGGTCCATGCCAGCTCCTCACCACCTTCTTCTGTGCACGGACCGGCTCTCTTGCTGAGAACTGGGATGCCAGGGTGCGGAGAGGAACCAGTATGGCCCTTGCTGGCCCGGGCGGCAGATCTGCGGCCCCTTCTCATGCACTTGCAGTGTTGGACTGCACATCCGTGTTGGCTCCGCAATGTCTTCATCATCTGCACGTTCTGCGAGGCAGCTTCTGTTCCCCTTAGGTCAGGGTTATGGTCAAATGCAAGCACACTGGAGGAGAAAGGCTAAGCCCTCGGAAGTCTTTTACACGTTTGTGTGAATGTGTTTGAGTCCTCCAGGGAGCAGACTGCTCAGGTGCTCAGCAGAGGCCAAGGGGGAGGAAAGGAGTGAGGGGAGAAGTGGCAGGTACTGGTCCTGCCCCCTGCCTACGCCTCCTGGCCCCACTGTTCTCACCCCTCCAGCCAGCCGGGGCTCGGGGGCAGGTTCCCTAACCAGTAACTCACTTCTGCTCTTCGTGCCACAGAGGAACAGCTTGTCTGCACTGGAACTATTCCCGTGTCTTTTGTGCGGAAAGTATTATTAAAGGAAATTTGTATGCCAATTTACATGCACCTAAGAGAATTTAAGAAAGGTGAACTATTGTGCCAAAGGAAAACAAATAACTATGTGAGGTTCCTAAAGGCTATTTTGCATTTTGTTTGACTGAAATTTTTAAGGAGGGGCTCAGTATTTCAGGTTTCTCTGATGAGAATTGCAGGAAACTCTGTGTGTGTGTGTGTGCGTGTGTGTGTGTGAGAGAGAGAGAGACAGAGAGGGAGAGAGAGATTGTCCTTTTTAGGCTGAACTGTTTGTATTATTTGTATTATTGCACATCTTATATTACAAATCCTTCTACAATCTGCGCTTAGCTCATGTTACTTTTAGATATTTGAATAATTGGTTTACCGTGAGACTAATTTCTGGGAATGATTCATTGCTATTTACTTGGTATGTGTAAGTGACAATGTTGAGTTTACCCACTGGAAAAATCCAAGAGGAAACTTTTAAATGAAGCCCCTACACGCGGTCTTGGGGCCAACGAGAGGGGTGAGGGCTGAGCTTTTAGCTCTGAGCTCCACAGCTGTCCATGCCTGAACATCAAGGAAGAGGCAACTACATGTGGAGAGCCAGGATGAGAGACAGTCCGGGTGTTTTCGGAGGCAGCTTGTGTCGCCTCTGGTCTGTGTGAAGGAGTGGCTGTGGTCTGCACCTGCATCCCGGACAGACAGCCCGGGGGCTGGGCTGTGGAGGAGGAGGAGGAGGAGAAGGGCCAGGAAAGTCTGAGCGGGGTGGTGGGTGGTGGGGTGTTGACAGGAGAAATCCGACTGGCAGGCCTCAGGGAGCAGGGAGGGGAGACGGGGTGTTCCTTGCCTGCTGGAATTTCAACCCTGGCAACTTTCAACTACACCCTCTACCTTTCCCCAGCCCCAAACAAAACAAATGTCTCCGAGCTGCAGCGGGAGAGCAACAGTGCCAGCTGCCTTTGAAACTGCAGATGCTTTGTGCTGTCCCCGTACCCACTTGTGTCAGAGGAGAGCTGTGCTTCCTGGAGGCCTCCAAGCGGGGTACCCTGGCCTGAAGTCAGGACTTGGCCGCTGCCCCTTGGGCCCTGGAGGATGTGTTGCGGAGGGGCCATGGGTGTTTCCCTGAGCACTGTCGAGGGACTGTCTTTTTCGAGATAGATCTGTTTCTAATCCTGAAAAATCCTTTCAGGCAGTTTTAGAAGAAAGGATGGTAGTATAGTTTTTAGTCACTATGGATAGGATGAAATAAAAAAATTAAGACTCAGGGGGTTTTTTATATATGACCTTCCAGTCAAATCAGTTTGAAATTGTAGTTATTAAGGTTGTTGCTCTGTTAGGAATGTTATCTGTTGTTCAGGCTGCACCTAATGGAACGCTCTGGTCCCCTTTCTCCTCCCACACTCACTGTTTCAGTTGGCAGTCATTGGACTTCTTGTATGCTGTGTATTAATGTCATTGAAATTTGTAAAAGAGAAACAAGTACAGATTAGCCTTCACGAGGAGACACACAAGTTCACTGTCAACACTTCACACTGTCACAGCAGAGCGCCTCTGCATGCTCCCTGGTGCTCTGTGCCTGGTCTCCTGGGCCCCAGTGCCTCCTTTCTGATCTGTGGCTCACAGGGTACACGCTGCTTTACCCTTGCCTGTGGGCCAGGCCCCCAGTCGCCCGGTAGAGTTGTTGGGAGAGTGACCTGTGCGTGGGGCATGGGCACAAACCTCTTGCGTCTACTGGGGCAGCCGCCAGCTGTTGAGGGTGCAGACTCAGAAACCAGTTCACCAGTAGGAAATCACACTTGCATGGCGTGGGATGTGCCTGCTCCGGTAATGTGCATGGCACCTAATACACCATTATGTTAGGTTCGAGACGTCAGATTCAGATTATGGAGCTACAAAAGCTGAAGTGTCCTAAGGCATTTCAAGGTTGCCTGGAGGTGTTGTTGTGCCTGTCCACACCTTCCAAGTTCTTGGGCAGTGTTGGATTCATGCCCTCACAGTCGCCCTTAAGGTGTTGCTCTTGGGTTGCAGGGCACTCACTTCAACACGCTGGCTGCATGCTTGTGCACGTGTGTGCACACTCACCAGAGTGCCAGGAGTGTGATTTAAAGGTGGACTGGCAGAGCAGTATGTGATGTTTTTATCTTTAGGGCGAGATCCTGATGTACAGCTTCATGTGACATCTCGTTTCTTTAAAAGCCCGAGGCATCAGTAATCTTTACAGCAGGAATTCTAGTGCTGTGTTTTGCATTCCAGCCTTACTGTCTATCCTGCCCTGTAAATATATGGCTTTTATGGACTTATAAATCATGACAGTAGGACTCATACATATCTAAAAAGAAGAGATTTAAATCTTTACAGTTTCCAAGATGCAATGTGATTTAGACATTATTCTTACTTAGGAACATTCTTATTTAAAAGCAGCATATCTCATATCTTTGGAAGTAACCTTAAAAAACACATCACTGGAGAAACAAATGTTTATCAAGAGTGTGCTGTGTGCAAGCTTCGTTCAGGTGCTGGAGGGAAGGGAGAGAGAGAGTGGACTCCTGTCTGTAAGTAACTCAGAGCAGACAGAAAGATGCTGAAAAGTAGGGGTGGTAGAGAGAGATACCTGACTGGGCAGAGAATTTCCCACTCATAGGCAAGGGCAGAGCTTCCTGAGGGAACCCACGCTGTGCACACACGAAGCTTAGTGCTGGGGAAGAAAGTCATCCTCAGAGGCCACGGACCCTGTCTTCTTGAGGGCAGGGTCAAGCCTTGCCCAGGCAGGAGCTCAGAGGCTGCAGGCAGGCAGGCCAGCGTGGTGTCTTTGCCCTCCTGAACTGTGATTACGAGGCGGACCGTGTATAGATATCTGACAGATATGTGCAGTCAGAACATAGGACCCTCTGTGGCTTAGAGAGGGTCCCCTGTGATGCTGGTTTTTGAGTGCCGGTGCAGTGAAACCCTCAGGAATGGGAGCCTTGAACTTAATTGTTCTCCCATGTGTAGACAGCTGTGCACGTTCCAGATTCCTTTGCTTAGATGTCCCTGGGAACAGCAGCCATGTCTGGTCCTGGCTCTTGGCATGGCCTGGTTCAAGGACCTCAGAGCCACAGGTGCTTCCTTCTGGAGATGACACACTGACTCTGATCTGGTGAGATACCTGCGGGCCCCCGTGCACCTGTGAGCATGCCCTCGTTGACGTGGTGCTCTGTGTGCAGCACACACACATGCACGGTGACTGGAGCCATGCAGAGCGCCCTGCATCTTCTGCCCTTCCATCTAGTGAGTATTCACTAAGGGTCTGCCAGACCCTAGTGAGCTCTGCAATCCCCAGACTGAGTTGGGTGCAGTCCTTATGCCTCGCCCTGGGAGCAGATGGTTAAACACTACAGTGGCCAGGCTGGGGAAGTGAGCGCTCAGGCCTCTGCTCAGCAGTGACACAGCATAGCAGTTATCCCTCACTACGAGCTTCCCAGGTACAGCTCTTGGTGCCTTCTGCATACCTTATTTAATGGTGGCAATATTTTCTGTATTCTGCAGATGGGGGACTGAGGGCCAGTGTTCAGTAGCAGGCCCATGACTCCCTAGCTTTTAAATGGCATGAGCAAGGAGCACATTTTATTTTAAACCACTTAGAGTCTCGTAGATTGCTTCTCACCTAAACCTTGCACAGCCCACAGGAAGGGTTAGAGAAGAGACACCCAGGCCAACGAGCCAGCTGGAAGTGGGCTGCAGGTGTTTTCTGTGGGAGATGGGGTGGGGAGGGGACGCAAAGGAAGGACACATTTGAGAGGGGGCTAGGGGAAGCCGTCTGCACCAAGGAGCGTCTCTGGTGGGCCTGTGGTGTTTTCGTGATGTTCTCCTTTTCGGGGAGCCTCTGGGCTGCTAATCGTTGCTTTATGCTTTCATGGACTACCTCTGTAACTGGGGTTTGCACATTGAACTCTGACCACCAGGACTGTCGTCACTCTCTTTACTCTCCACCTGGCCCTGGCATAGGACCTGGCTCCAGGTGAGTGTGCTGCCCACTTCTAGAGGTGAACAAGTGACTGTTTTTCAGTTTAGTATTATTTTTTGCAGCTAGACCTTTCCTAGCTCTGAGCTAACACTACGTTTGCTTACTTTTCATTTTCCTCTTTTAGTGGAAGACTAGTGCAAAAGTGATAACTAGTTAAATTGTAATGTAGCATTGTAGGGTTAACTCACCACTAATTAAAAAGGTAATTAAATGTAATGTAGCAAAATACAGTTTTTTTTAAACCTTCTGAACCAAGTGACTAGAGCATTTTATTCAGCCTTTGCTTTTAGTTATTTTTACATATACCTTTCCCCACTTTGCCTAATCATTATTAGTAATTACATAAAAATTTGTTTTAAGCTGCACCTCGGGGAAAAACAAAAGTTGGTTGCTCAACTAAATAGCCTTTAATTAAAGTTGAAAAAGATTAGGTCTTAGCGATAGAGATATTTTTAAACTGTTGGCTGAGAGAGAAGTCGATTCAAGTACAATCAGATTGAAACTGATTGTACTTAAATGGATTAGAGTATAATCTGGCTTTTTAACAAACCACATCTTTCTGGGGTGTCATAGGTGTGGTCTCACCTTAAATAGGTGATGGACCCAGTAAGCCTTTAAGAGTCTTCTGACTGCCAGGTTTTTCTGGTTTTTAAAGAATTTCCTATTTGGACACATGCTTTTACTTCACTTTCTGGTTTCAGCAGTTGGAACAACAAACTTAATCATAAAAAATAATATTTTACTCATACCAATTACAAGAAAGTACCAGGCTTGAAGCTAGAGGGAAGAGGTAAGTTGGTTTCCTCTGTCTTCTGGGCTGTTTTTGTCACTGTCTTTCTGGAGCTGTTTCTGTAATGATTTCACGTTTCCCCTGCTGGTCTCCCCCGAAAGTCTAGAGGCAGGGCCTGTGCTGACTTTTCTCTGTCCACGTTGTCTAACAGCAGGCCTGGCCCAGAGTGGGCACCCAGTGCTTAATGGATGCTGGGCTAGAGGGTTGGGAGGACTGTTTGTTTATCTTTGCTATGACAGACAACAGATAAAGATGATTTCAGCTGGAGGCAAATGCAGGCAGAATCTTTTTGACTGTTGTATGTTTTGGGCTCAGTGTGGGTTGGCGCAGCCGTAATGAGATGTGCACCCGTGAACTTGCTGGGGCCTCCCTGGATGGCTCACACACTTACTTCTGGACTTACTTCCTCGTTCTCGAGCTGGCTGGAAACAGACCACGCTAGAGGGTGTATTTTAAGGTCCAGTGAGAACCTGGGATCCTAGAGCAGGACCTCCAGAGCCAGGCCTGTGGCCTGGGCCTTCGGTCCGCTCTCTGGCCCAGCTGCCCATCTCCTTAGATGAACTTATACTGTGGCCCTGCGTGGCTGCCAGCACACTCCTCTTCCGCATCCCATTTCTCTGTCCTGGGGCCTTCTGGTTGCAGACCTCTTTCCCCTGTGTCTTGGCTCTCGATCCCAAGAACAGTTCCATTGCCTCCTCTGGGTCTATTCTATCCCTGCAGTAGGCCCTCCTTGAGCAGCCGCTCCTTTTTCTGGTTAGGGACTGTGGCTCTAATTCTAATCTGGAGGAACCTGGCCTGTGGCCAACCACCTCTCCTACAGCCATCAGCCCTCAGCTGGGGGAACGTGGCAGAAGCCACTTCCCTCTTATGCGGTGGTGGTGGCAGCCGTGCGGGAGAGGATTGGAACTGGCTGGAGGTGGAAGTGTGTGTGGAGGGCTCCACAGAGTCAGGGCTGAACAGGGGCTTGGTTCTGGGAGGCCATTCGTAGCCAGCGAGGGCTGTGCTCCTCATCCTTCTCTCCCGCTGTGCTGTACTTGTGCGGGGACCTGCTCCATGCTAGGGCCGGTGCATGCCCTGCTGAGAGTGGCTCACACCCTGCCTTCCTTCAGGGGCTTGCTTGTCTTCCCAGAGACCTCACCACCTGTTGCACATCCTGCCTTTCCCTGCTCCTTTGGCCCCTTTGCCCAGGCCTGGCCCTGCCACCAGTGTGACTAGGTCTGTCCACCTGCATCTGTTTGTGGCTCGTTTTTGCCACCCTCAGAGTTCCTTGACTGTAAGGCCCAGATTTGTGTTTTCCCTGCTGCTGCAGTACTCGGCTCAACACTGGCCTGCATCTAAGCTCCTGACACGCAGGTCCGAGCGTGTGTGTCTCTGGGAGCCTCCAAAGGACCTGGGTGCTGGCCAACTTGGCCCTTCAGTGCCTTCGTGTTCCCCCCGCACACCTTGCAGGGGCCAGACTACACCTCCTGGAGTGGCTGCCTAATGCCCTCTCCTCTGACTTCTCATTGTCTTCCTGCTGAGCCACTCTAGACAGACCCAGGACACCTGTTAAGCTGGAGGTTTCCTCTGTGCCAGCCTCTTCTCTGTAGCCCTCAGGCTGTGAGACTGGCTTGGAAGATAGCGGCTTTGCATCTGCCTGACTCAGGTCTGTCCGACCTTGTCCCTTTGGGCCTCATTGTCTGTGGGTAGTTTAAGGTGACGGAGGGTCTTGATGAAGAGTGTCTATGTGACTTTGAGAAACCAAAGGATTTATTCATAAAATGAGACACTGTGCTGGGGACAAGTAAGATCCCTAAACCCCACGTGCACTTTGTAAGCTGTGTCAGGGCCGGAAGCACAGGGCCCTTGGGTCCTGTACAGCTCTTGGTTCAACAGCCAGAATGTTAGCCCCGTCTCCTAGTGGACCGGTGACCTGGGAGGCTATTGTCTGTTTTAAATTTATAAGGTTATTTATTTTGAACTGCCTCTTGTCTGTAGTATATGCTGTTCATTTATCAGTCAGTTAATGCTTAACAACCATTGTTAGCGGTAATCCTGTTTTTTACAACTTAAAAGATCATGTGATAAACTTTCTATTTTGTAAATGATAAAAACCCCTTTCAGGAATTCTGACGGAACATGTTTAAAGAAACATGCTAGAAGGAAAACAATGTAAAGTATGCTCCTGTGGAAACATTACTGGGATCCAAGGAGATTACCCTCTCTTCGCAGCCACTCCCGGAACGCACTTCTTCTCTGCGCAGTGGCAAGAGGAAGTGTTTGGCTTAGTGCCGGGGTGATAAAGAGCAGCGGGGCTGCGGCGGCCCTTCAGGGTGATAGATGGAAATGCAGCTAGGAGTAAGGCTGACCTGAAAGCCCATGGGCTCTGAAACCTGGCTACTTGGATTTTAGTAAATCCAAACTTTGTCAAGACTTAGGGAGAGAGAAATAATTCACCAGTGCACAGTTTATCTTCCAAGATTTGAGGAGCATTTTAATGCCTCCAAACTAATTCCTAATTGCAAGAAGTGGCTCTCGCGGATCATGCTGGGATGGATTGTTTGAACAGGGTGGATTTGCCTCCACCTCTACGTGCCCTGTGGCATTACCTGAGCTCTCCCCCAGTGGGTCCTCATACCTTCCTGCGAAGATTTTACAAACCCCTCCATGTCATGAATCACTCCTCAGACTTAAATTATTTCCTAACAAATGGCGTACCTTACTCTTGCACTAAACATATTGTCCATTCTCATAAATATCCTCCCAGGAGACTCAGTTTCACACAGATAGCATTTCTCCTCCCATTAATTTATAAATTTAACATGGTCTCTGTAGTGCTCTCAGGGCTTTTTTTTTTTTTTTAAGAGCTGGATTGATTCTCAGTTTATAATAATCACAGCCAAAACATACCCAGAAAAGAGAAAAAAGACAGCTAGGCACTTTTAACATGTTGTACAGCTTCCAGTTAAAGGAGCTTGGTGCCAGCTCTGTAGATGAACTCAAATGTTTTTGGAAATTCAATGTGCGATAAAGGTGGTGTCTCAGATCACTGGGGAGAAAGAAAAGATTACTTAGTAAAAGGCATAGGGACAACTGGCTAGCCATGCTTTTTTTAATAAAACTGGATCTTACCCTTATAGTATACTCCAATTTGGATGACTTCCAAATAGGAAAGGTGCAAATGTAAAAGCTCCCGAATGTACAAGTACTGTATTCGGAGGAAGCATGAATGAATTCCTTCACAGCCTGCAGCAGGGAGTACTGTGACTGGAAAGTCTGGACACCGTGAGAAGAAATACTGACAGACAAGTACAAGTAGTGCTTTAAAAAAGCACACTTACATTCTTTAAAGAGTAGAGTGGCACAAAACCAGTAAGAAGTGAAGTGACAAATGAAAAATAGGGGAAAGATTTGCAAATTAAGTCACAAGCAGAAAGCCTCATAGCCATAACACAAAGAGTTTCCAAATAAGAAAAAGACCAATGGCCCTATGGAAACATGGCTAAAAGATATGAGCAGGAAATTTACAGAAAAATAAATATGAGGGGCCCTCAGACCAGTGAAGCGGCACTCAGCCATGTTGGACAACAGGGTGTGGGTGGAACCCCGCAATGAGATCACCACTCCCACCTACTGGACGACGCATGATTGGCAAAACGGCAGAGTGACAGCTGTCTCAGGTGCTGTAGTCGGAATGCAGGATGGAAGAACTCTGTGTTTAGTAAAATGCATTTTTGTCCCTAACTCAGCCGTCCTGCTTTTAGGACTCTGTCCATGAGACGACTGGCACAAGCTGGGTGTCTATCATTTGGGGACTGAGATCTGTCCATACAGTAAGGTGCTGGGCACTGTCAACATAAACGAAGCAGACCAGCCTGGGTTCCAGGCAGTGATCTGAGCAGCATATTTTTATGTGAAAACAGCAACAGTAAACCTATCGTATGCCATCTTTTATGTGGGATAGAGGGAGAAATCTGAATATGTATACACTGCACATTTTTTCTTCATATATATTTAAGAAGAAACCATGGAAGAATAAGCTAAAAACAAAAGAATAGGGGCTGGGGATTTAGCTCAGTGGCAAAAGCGCCTGCCTGGCAAGCGCAAGGTCATGAGTTCGGTTCCCGGTACCGGAGAAAAACCAAAAAAAAACAAAAAACAAAAAACAAAAGAATAAGCCAAAAACTAATGTAAAAAAGGTAATATTAAGAGGAGGGGCCAGGGTGGACTAGGCAGGGAAACAAAGAGTTCTCTGTTTTCTAGTATTTGACATGCAGATGTGGTTTACTTAATTTAAAAATTAAATAAAAAACAACAACAAAAATAAGCTGGGCGCAGTGGTACATGTCTATAATCCCAGACATAACACTGAGGGAGACAGAGGCAGGAGGAGCCTAAGTTCAAGCCCTGCCTGGGCAATTTAGTGTGACCCTTACCAAAATAAAAAACAAAAAGGCTGGAGATGCAGTTCTATGGTGGAGCACCCCTGGCTTGATCCCCAGTACCACAAAATGAAACAGAAAACAAACAAGCAACAAAAGAAATGTGTACGGGTGTGCCCTGTACTTTGCATTTAGGATAAAGAACTATGTTTCTGCTGTTGGGAAGCACAAAAAGGTTCAGCTATAAAAAGCAGAGACATTAAGTTAAAAACCCTTTAATGTTTGATTTGGAAATAACAGTATGACTTTATGATTAATATTTTCTTCCAGGAAAGTACCTAGTACTTAGCTTTGTTCACTTAAAATTAAGGACTGAAATCAGTGGGCCCTGGGAACATCCAGTTTGTGTTTTAGTAGCATTTCTCTCTAGAAGGAACCAGGGCTCCTTGCAGAAACAGCTGGTTCTTGGTGGGCTGGAAATGAAGGTGGCATGCCAGGGACACAGAGAGGCAGGAGAAGGTTGTCAGACCCCAGCAGGTCTCGAGGACACTAGAGGCTTCAAGCGCTCCCCACTGGGCAGAGACGGGCAGGTTTGAGAATGAAAAAGAGAAAAACCCCTAGTGACTGAATTGAAACATATCAAGTACATAAAAGTCCACGTTTGTAGCAATGTGAAGAGTGTGAAGTTTTCTTCAGATGCTTCTAAAGGTTACCATGGGACCAGCTTGTATTATGAAAATTGATAAAACAAGCATTTGCCTTTGCTTTAAGGGTCAAACTGAACTCCAGGGCAATCAGAGAGTTCATGAGAGAAGCTTTTTCACAGAGTTGTAGCTAATTGATGAAGAAGGAATGGTGTTGTTAGAAAACTGCCATTTCACGTGTGCTTTAGATAGCCATCCTCAATGGCTGCCAAAACCCAGGAGGCTAATAGGGTGTTAGATAACTGTATGATGGGCACTGCAGACCCCACCACCAGAACCCACGGCTAAGTTTCTGACAGTGAGAAGCCAGACATGGTGCACCTCCTTATGTAATGCAATGGGAAGTACACCTCATCTGTGACGTTTTCTTGATAAAATTAATCAGAATAAATCTAATCTCTAGATGTAGCTATTTGGTTAGAGAAAATAGAAGGAAAGAAGGTCATGTTCATCATGGTGCAGTCACCTGCACCAGAATGTGAGAAGATTAAGATATAAGATCAGCGTCATAGTTAACTTCTGCTGTTGCTGAGGCAAAGTATCCACACCCACAACTGAAAGGGTGAGAGATGCTTTGGCTCACACTTCAGAAGTTTTAGTTCTTGCATGGTTGGGCCCAAGGCTGGAAGGCATGATTGGAGGGTCTGGCAGAGAGCTGCTCCCCTCATGGCAGACAGGAAGTGGAGAAGAGAGGAGGAGCTGCGGGGAGGGACACACTTTCCACATCTACCTTAGCAGTGGAGCGAAGGCCCCAGGTGCCTCAGTGGAGCGACCGTGGAGACGGCCCAAAATGTTTGGGGCACTGAGATCATGGCCTGAGGGATCGTCCAGGAGCAGTGACTTCTGCCAGCACAGGCATAGAGGAAAAGAGCAGGGAGTGCTCAACAAAAGTGGGCCCAGGGCAGACCCCGCAGGATGTGGACAGCGCCTGCTCTCCTCCCCCCGAGCAGCCTGGAACCCTGAGGAGTGAGTGTACTGTGTGCAGCGAGGGGGTCTGATCCGCAGAGCAGCAGCACATGAGAGCACCGGGAAGCTTGAAAACTAGGAAACAGTGTCCGATGGAAGACAGATGCAAACATTTTGCTTAAATGAAATGTATTCTGCCACTGTGTAAACACAGTTGGAAATAAAAATACCCACGTGCTGTTTCCCAGAGCCGGCTGAGTTCCAGGCGGGGAGAGCAAGAGCTGATGAGTGGGGCTTGGAGCTTCTGGAGTGGTGGACACTGCTGCTCGAGAGCACGCACACTGGGGCCGTGCTTTCTGTGGGCCATTTCCCAGCAGAGGTGTGTGTCTTGCAGATGGGCAGGCAAAGTTGTAAAAGTCATTTGTTCCAGCCGCTCACAGCAAAGATGATGGAAGCCACCATCTTCTGAATACTGTGTTAAGGAGAGCTTTAAAAAATTGTAGGTTGAGCTGGGCATAGTGGTGCAGGCCTGTAATCCCAGTGCTCTGGGAGGCTGAGGCAGGAGGATCATAAATTCAACCCCCTCCTAGGCAACTTAGTATCTTAGTGAGACCTTGTCTTAAAATAAAAAGTGCTGGGGAGATAGCTCAGTGTAAACGACCCGGGTTTGAGCCCTAGTACTGAAAAAAATAAAGTGGGTTGAAAGCCAAGCATGTAGTACATGCCTGTAATCCCAGCCTTGGGAGGCTGAGACAGAGGATTACAAATTCAAAACCAGCATGGACAGCTTAACAAGACCTTGTCTCAAAAGATAAAAAGGACTAGGGGTGTAGCTCAATGGTAGAGTGCTTGCCTAGTATATGCAAGGCTCTAGCTTCAACTCTAAGACTTAAATTTTAGAAAATGTGGGTTGGGGCCTATTAATGATACAGGAAACCATTGCAGTTGGTCATATGAATTTTTTTAAATGAGAAAGGATAAGATAGAAGAGACATTTTTCATGCATGGCATGAGCCTTAGCCAAGAACAGTACACATTGTAAGATGTACTGTGTTCTTGTTGGGCAGATACTGTGGGGAAGTCATGGTGGGAAACATGGTGAATGTGGGAACTGACTGCATACACAGACGTGCATTTCTGTATGTGTGTATTAGGCCGCAGTGTAAATGTATCTCTTACCGTAGAACAAGTTCAAGGGAAGTTTAAACAACCCTGCAGATGGCTCTCTAGGTGAGCCAGCAGCTGTGCACACCTCAGCTCTGAAGCATCCTAGAATGGACTGGAGATGGGATTTTCATATCCAGACGTGTCCCCAAAGGCTTGTGCACTCCCAGGCGGTGCTTGTGGGAGGTGACTGGATCACGGGCACGAGATACTGATCTGTGGATGAGTTTGTAGCTGAGGGTGATTGTTAAAATGTGGAACACAGCCAAACGAGGTGGCTCACTGGGGTGTGGCCCAGAAGGGCATAACCCCCTTCCCTTCACACTCTCAGCTTCCTGTCTGCCAGGCCCTGCTTCCCTGCCTTAGAGCTGACTAGGGACTAAACCCCAACAACCTATGAGCCAAAGTCCACCTCTCCTCTTTAAAGCTGTGGGTATCGGCTGTGGTGCCCCAGCAGGGAGGGGAGTAACTAAGACATCTCCACAGAGCACAAGGCCTCTGTGGGAGCCAGCCCCGGTGAAGCTTGGCCCAAGATGGGGTGCAGTGTGGGACCTGGTGGTCTTGAAAGCTGACAAGGCTGAGCTGAGGGTCAGCAGGGGCTTCTCGAGGAAGGGGGCGTAGGGCCAGGATCCTCTTGTGAATTGTAGGATAGCTGGCCTCTCACCCTAAGCACCCAGCTGCTGTTGTGATTGGAATTGTGCCTGCAGCCCATTTGTGGGGAGCAGTGCTCCCATTCCTGTGCTGAGTGTCCCAGTCAATGAACAGGGGTCGCGTCATCGAAGTGTGCTTCGGTGCTTTCCTCAGCGTTTCGTGTTTCCAGCCTCTAACCATCCATGTGTGTGTTAGTCCTTCGGGTGGACTACTGCAGATGCTCCTTTCAGAAATTTTCGGTTTCTGGTTGTGCATTGCCTTTATATGGAAACAGTGTAAAATTAATTTTTGCATATTATCCCTGGAGCCTGTGACCTTGCTCACCTCACTTACTCCAGAGACTTTGGAGATTTTCTACATAGACAAACGTCACTTTGAGTAAGGGTAAGGTGTCATTTCTTCCTTTCCACTCAGCACGCCTCTATTGCCATTTCTTGTCTCTTGTGCTGCTTGGCTTTTTTTGGTTATGCTGTGATGTCTGTCTCTTTCCTGTCCTCTGTGGGGACAAAATGGGAGCAGAACTCACAAGAAGAACAAAGAAAAAGGGATGAAATGACCTAGGATTTAAAGAAAAATGAAAAGCTTCAGCCATTGGGAGAACGAGACAAATGATCACAGACGTGTTTGCATGGGATGGGCCCATGTTGTAGAGTAGAATACTAGTACAGGGAGTGGCCATCCCAGGCACTTCTGTGCAGGAAGAATGCCAGGGAGCTGAGTTGTGAGGAGATGCGGAGTCCCACCAACAGGGCATCATTGCACGCCCTGAGCACCAGCCACTGCCGTGACGGCCTGCTGTGCTCACCAGCACTGTGTGGAACCTGTGGGGTGGTAGCTCATGGAAGGCAGCCCTTGCCTGGAGCGTGACCGTAGCAGACATGGTGGGTCACCCACTGCCTGCTTGCATGTCCTCAGGAGAATCTCTGTCCACCAGAACCAGGGCTTATCAGGTGCTGCATGGAGGGCACCTGTCTCGGCCAGCACCACTGCAGGGGAAGTGAGACGTGCAGAGAGGGTGGGGAGCACAGCACCCCCCGCCCCCAAGGAGAGCCAGACCTGCTTTCAGGGACCAGTGCAAGACTGGAGTCCAAAGGGAGCAGCGCCGTGAGATTCCAGGTGTCTTCCCAATGTACTTGTTTCTCCAGTCCTCCCCCTCCATACAGCGGAGAATCGCACCTGTAAGAGAGCCCCAAAGTCAAGTTCCTGGAAAAGAACAAGGAAGTTTAAATGGTTTTTCAAACATGGAGGCATGGAATGGGGAAGTGCTATGTCAAAGTATTTTCCTGCTTTTTTTTTTTTTCTTTTTCTCTTTTCCTCCGTCTCTCCCAGTAGTTTATAAACTTCATTGTTGGGTTGCCAGAAGCAGCTCTACAGGTCTTGGGACTCCCTGTTTCTGGGGTGCGAATTCCGGTCAGAAGCCATCTTTGAGAAACACTGGCCCTTCCCATCCTCAGGAAAGGGCCAGGTGGGCACAGGAAGGAAGATCCTATGCACACAGGAAGGTGTCCTGCGCGGTGATGCACCAACAGGCCTCTTGATGGCATCTGTGCCAGAGCCTGCGCCCAGTGCTCTGGAGGTGGGGCTGGCTGTGCCATGTCTGTCTGCCCTGTCCTCACGTCTGGATCTCAGCATAGGCCTTGGAACCTGAGAGGCTCCCTCTTTTAGGTGGCTTTGTAAGAAATCACAGCTAAAGTTGGAAAACACAAACAGTGCAAGGGTTTGTGAGGGGTGGCGTGCACTTGCTGGAAGTTTATATTTAACTGTCTCGCTCTGTTCAAACATTTACTTATTTGCTTGTTGAATCATATTCAGAAAGAAGTATTCTATAGTGTTTGAATTTTATTAAAATGTAGTTCATTTGGAAAGTATGGTTAGAATTTGCTGACCGAGGAAGGTAGCTTTGGGTAGTTTTAGCCTGTGTAATTAACCTGCTTTTTTGTCAATGTGACTATAATTAATGCAACTTGGAGGATCATTCATGGGGCGGACTTACTAAAACATGGACTGACATCAGCCACACAGCTGCTACAGCCTGGCTCCCTCATACCCTCAGCCTCACTGCAGGCCTGGCGGGTATGATGAACATCGCTCTGTTGTCCGCTGGAAACCTGCAGCTACCAAAGACCAAGTGGGTACTGTAGACATTGACGCCCCCACCCCCGCCATCCCACAGCCCTGTGACCCATCCACCGGGGCTGTGTGTCACCGTGGTTGAGCCTGGCACACCATCTTTCTGGACTCGAGTTTCCCTGTCCTCACAGTCAGGGTGGCGGTGTGCTCTGCAGTACGGGGGCTGCAGAGGAAAAGCTCCCCAAATGGGAAGGCTGTAGCGACTGTTTGCATTTTTGTCTACCTAAAACCTACTGTGGTCCAAATTTTACCTTAGTCCTAAATTGCCTGTTGCTTTGTTAATAAGTCACCTTGGTTAGCACTTGCTGTTTTATAAGGTGCTTTGATATGCACATCCTTGAGAGGACTTTTGAAGTAAATGATTGTATTTTGTGAGTATGGTGTGTATTTTTCTGCCTTTACATTTTCCCATCCCAGAAAATCCCATATCTCAGAAAAGCCCTCAGCTGTATAGTTTCTCCACGACTTGCACTGGCCCAGGAGGTCTCTGAGACCTGCATCTGGACCTCAAAGTCACAAGCTCGCATTGGGGAGTTAAACCATGATGTAGAGGAATGGTAGGACTTGGTGGCCAGACAGCCTACTTCTACATCCTGCATGCTGCGGTGCTTGCTAGCTGGCTGAGTTGGGGAAGAGTAACTGAGCCCCAGTTTTTCTAGCAGAGACAGGGTGGAGAAAGAATGCAGGCATTGGGCTTGCAGGGTTGCTGTGAGCAAAGGTAATAGATACAGAGGAGGTCAAAGGATGCTTAGTAGATCATAGTCAACCAAAAGTACTAACTGCTGCTGCTATTGTTTGTACATATATTCAAATTAAATTAGATTTTTCTTAGTGATTCTGAGACAGCCGTGAAATTTTAAAAGTTTCTTAATGGAACTGAACGTAGTAGGTCACACTTATAATCCCAGGATTTGGGAGATGGAGGCAGGAAGGTCTCTAGTTTAAAGCAGCCTGGACTATAAAACAAGGCCCTTTCTCTCAAAAAAAAAGTTTCTTCATGGAAACTGTATTTTTCTCAAGTTTTGATTTCCAGGTATCATTTCATAATAACTTCTTGGTAAAATGTACTGGGTTGATCATTTTGAGCCAAATAATGTTTATCTCATTTGAATAGTGAACAGCTGAGAACTTGGATGATTTTATATATGTCTGAGCAGTAATTTTAAATAAGCCAAAAATCTACTTTTATATTTTAAAAAATAGTTGATTGGGGGTTGCCAGTTCACACCTTAGCATATTGCTCCTGAGATACCTTGCTTGCTGAGATGGGTCTGCTTGAAGGAGAGGTATGTCATACTTTGTTACATCCAAACAGCCTGTAATTATCAAGATTATCCAGTGTGAATTTAGTGTTGTTATGCAGTTGTTACCATAGCTGGAGTAGGATGGGCATCTAAACCTTTGTGAATTCGAAATTCTTTTATGATGATGGAATATTTCATGTTTTAATACTCTTGGGACAGAGTATGCGTTCAAATATCTTACCAGGTATGTGTTTTTTACAGGTTCATATAATATATAAAATGCATTTCTGTTCCAAGAAAAATACAAGTGGTAAACAGTTGGGAGAGAGCTTGCATATTTTCCTTTATTATCCTGTCTGATGATTAATGCTCTCAGCTATGTTCAGCCTCACGTTTAACCAGGTTAGTGTTTAGTTTTGCTTAGGCTGTTTTCCTTCTGAGAACAGACACGGCCAGTCCCAGGCCCTGCCTGTCTTCCAGGTGGAGTCTTTGCATTGTTTCCAGATCACGGTGCTTAATGTAAGGTCAGATTTTCTTGCGAAAACAGATTTTGGATTAACTGCATCTGTGCACTTGCACACGCCCCTGCACACCTGATTCTGGTTTTGAGATGCAAAAGAGAATTCACGTTCTGCTTTGTAGCCTAAAAGCGCAAAAGCAAATTCTGAGTACATAATGGTCTGCATGTTTCCCTTTAAAGACTGGGAGATGTGGTGGGCAGCGTTTGCTCACAGGAGGATGTGCTGCAGGCACTGGTGGATTATGGGCTGGGGGCTGTGTTTGTAAACAAAGTGTACACACCTGCTCCTCTGGCATCCTCCGTGGCTGTTCTCATACTACAGAAGCATAGTTGAGTGGTTATAGCAGAGACCATATGCCTTGCACAGTCTAGATTATGTTTCCCGGCACTGTACAGAGGAAACTTGTTGGCCCATCACCTGGTGCAATCAAAACTGATAGTTTGAATCCCAGCTCCATTATGCAATGCCTGTAGGGCCTTGGTTATATTCCACAACCTCTTAAGATACCATAATTGTTCATCTGTCAATGTCCCTAATCTGTTTATTTGTTGAATATATATCATGCACTTACGATGTGCCCAGTGCTATTCTAGGTTCAGGAAATGGAGCAGTAAACACAACAGGCACAAGTCCCTGTCCTCTTGCAACTTGCATTCCAGGGAAGCTTACATTCCGTGAGGTTAATAACCCTACACACCTCATAGGCAGGGAGAGGTGAATGGAGGGATACTTGGAACACTTAGAGCATCTCTCGTCATAGGAAAAACAAACACATACAGAATACATGCTCAAGGACTGTAGCTATCACTGTGCTGAGAGCATTACCGTGTGGACCAAAGTAAACCTTAGTGCAGGGTTGGGATGTTCATAACTCCATGTTTACCATCCTTGAAGTTTCTGTTGGAAAAATGAATACCTAGTAAGGAGGAGTACGCCTGGTGCAATTAGCCTAATAAAAACAGAAGAGCATGTATGGAATTTTGATTGTCTAAGTGCATAACAGAGTGTCGCTGAGGCCCCAGTTAAGAGCAGCGTGAGGCTGACAGATTATTCTCGCTTCAGACGGGAAAGAGGAGAGTAGGGAAAGTGAGAAGCCTGGCACTCGCAGCGTGTTCACAGCTCTTTGGGACTTGCAGTTACTCCCGGAAGTTGATGCTCAGCTCCTGTTTGAAGGATCGCATTAGACCCTTGGATGGGTCCAAGATCCTTGGGACTTTTGAGACTCTTTGAATCCACGTATGATGGTGGGAACAAAGTTCTTGAGGATCTAAGGGTGAACTTCGGTAAATATTGTGAAATAGCGATCATGTGTGAAGAATGGAGATTGATATTTGAAATTGTGAAGCTAATACTAAATATGATCCTTATATACACTAAATATTGATATTCTAATTAAGTTGATGTTTGTTAAGAAGGTCCTGGGACCTGAGTATTTTGTATCTCAGTATTCAGGCATCTGTGCTGGTGAGAAGTATGTTGGTGAAATAGTATCAGGATCTCAGGTGTGACTGGGAAAAACACTTTCTTGTTTCTTCATTTGTAAAGTAAGGTGAGTGGACAAAGTTTTTTCAGGTCCTTTTCAGCTCTGACTGTGTGATTTGTGAATTTTTTCTCTTTGACCAGATCCTCAAAATAGAAAACCTTGTATTGATTTTCTTTCCTGCAGGAAATGACCACATCTTCCTTCACATAACAACTGACAGTTTACATTTGCCTCTCCTCTCCTCCCCCACCCTGTACTGGGGGTTGAATCCAAGTTCTTCACGCTGAGCTCCATCCCAGCCCCTTTTTAGTTTTTACTTTGAGACAGGCTCTCACTAAGTCTCTAAGTTGCCCAGGCTGAGCCCAAACTTGCAGTCTTCCTGCCTCAGCCTCCCAGACTGCTGGGATTACAGGCCCGTGCCACCAGGTTCAGCTGGTCCTTCGTTTTTAATACAGAATGCAGACTCCATGTGCCTGAGTGTAGAGCATGTGCTGCTTGAGGTACAGGTTCCAACTCCACAGGTCTGAGGACAGAATGCTCACTGTTGCAATAAATAGGGCCCAGCACCTCTTGAGAAAGCATTCATTTCTTCTACTGCTTATTCAGGGCAATTTCCTCTCATAACTGTCCTTTGTTTCAGTGGAAGTAAAATTTTCTTATGCCATATAAGCACCTAAGCCACTTTTCAGTTGTGACCCCAATTCCAGATCATAATTCAGAGGACAAAAGATGGGCCAGAAGGAAGAGTGCTTTGTTGTTTCCTTGTGTGTGTGTGTGAAGGAGGGAAAGTTCTCCTGCTGCACAGGCTAGACCTCCCAGTAGGATGAGTGGCACTCTTGCAGTGCATGGTCACAGAGGGTGGTTTTAGGTCTTCCACGGGCCTGTCTCTCATTTTTGGTGGTGTTTCATTGAAACTTTCTGTAAAGCTTTCCCTGCAGTCAGTAGCCCCCTAGGAAATGTTTACACCTAAAAGGCATGGACCAGTTCAGCGTGGCCTTGTGCAGTGCACTGAGGGCCTCGGACTTCAGACCTGAAGCTGTTACTTGTGCTGTGCATCTGGCAGTGACGCAGAGTTCGTAGTGCACTTCGAGAGAGCACAAAGACAAAATTGTTTGTCCTTTATTTGTAAGCGTGCCATTCTTCTGGAACTTTCATGTTTAGGATATTTACAAGTTAGTACAGTGTTCTGGAAAATCGCTGGCTGATGAGGTGGAAAAATACACTACAGTAATTTTGCCCATCAGAAGTCATTGCCCTTAAAAATTTATCCAGTTTGTGTTATCCAGAACTTTATGATACGGTATGGTAGGAGACTCGCGGAGCTGCAGCTCCTCCAGGGTACCTGCAGCTGGTATTGTTTTCAGCCGTAATGGTTCTGGGAGCTCTGAAGGCTGAGCATAGAGTGGGTAAAGGCATCCTGCTGCTTGTTGCAGGTGTTGGAGCAGCAGGTATGAGGCTGACCCCGCTGTGGAGTGGGTCCCCCTGCCTGCGCACATGTCCCTCAGCGAAGTGGGATGCGGGAAGTGGATTCTGCAGCCTCCTCAGGAGGACTGTTGGCTGCACTTGCACAGTGCGTGCCGCTCTTGTGAAACCTGTCTGTGCTGCCTTCTGTGTCTTCTGTGCGTGTCCTCTGGCTCTGGGAAGGCAGTGTGTTGGGAACTGGGCTTGTGGTTTGGGTCCTAGTGGCATAAGGGCTTCTCCGTACCTGCTTCTCCTCACCCCTCTGCTGAGCAGAGCCCAGTGCACTGGACATTTACATGACAGTCGCAGAGGTAGAGAGAAGGCAGATGCACGAGCCTCGGACTGACCGTGGCCAGCTCCTGGCATCTCCTCACGCTGGATGTTGGAGCCCGGAAACTGCACTGGGTGCAGTCCTGAAAGCCCAAGAAAAACCTGTGCTTTCTCTGCAGAGGATGGTGAAAGGGCAGCTAGCAAGATGAAAAGCCTTTAGACAATAGTTGCCCCGTTCCAGCCAACACCACGGGGAGATGTGCGTCCCCAGCTCTTCACCACAAGCTGAGTGTGGAGCCTAAACCCAAACCTCTGCCTGGGCCAACTGTTGTCTGAAGGGATGGAGTGGGGAGCCAGGCTCTGCCCTGCACTGCCAACCAAAGCTACGTGGGGAGCCTGAATGAGCGCCTCTGCCAGCAGTAATGAGCTCCACTCTCTGCAAGGGGGGACCTGGAGCTTCACCCCCTCAACACGGCAGTCAGCCTTCACCCTCTGGTAGTGTGAAGGAGGCTATTGCAGGCCTGGGGGCTCCTGCCCTTGTACCCTGAATGTTTATAGTACAGTTAAAAATAAAGGGCCAACAAGCTCTCAGCTCGAATGAAAAAAGATAAGGACCAGCCCTAGTACTGGAGTGACGGCAGCTGGCTCTCCAGCGAATGCTGAGAGGTAGCATCACGGAAGCACGCCAGCGTGGCTGCAGGCTCACTTGAGAGAAATGGGCAACTCTCCGCAAGGAAATTGGGAGAGTCAAAGAAAAGCCAAGCGGAAAGTTTAGGACAAAACAAAACAAAAAAAACCTTTGTGAATAGGCTCACTAGCAGAATGGAGAGGATAGAGCAAAAATCAATAAAAATATAAAAAGAAAGAAAAAGCAGTGAACTCAGGGAGAGAATAAAATTATTCCTTGTGAAAACAGTACACAGAGAAGAAATTAGCTGAGTCTCCGGGACACGTTGGATCCTAGTAAAAAAGTGTTGGCGAGTCCCAAGAAAGGAGAGGGAAGGCGGGGCCAAAAGGGTGTTTAAAGGAATAATTTCCCCAATTAAAAAAAATTTAAGCCTACTGACTGAGGCAGGTCAAGATGGGGTCATGATTCCTTGCTGGTGTCTTTGCAATAGTAAATGGCTCAACTCTGGAAATTCCCACAGTCGGGTTCACACCCTATCCTGTTGAAACAAGAAGGGAGCTGCTGTCTGTGTTCATCCTTCGTGACTGAGACCTGCTGGCCTTATTTTAGCCCAGGTTCTATCCACCGGCATTTCCAGTGAAAGTAAAGGAAGGAGAAAGTCTGCTTTCTGTCACTGTAACAAATACCCAAGACAATCGGCTAATGAACAGAAAGGTTTGTTTGGCTTACGGTTGTGGAGGGCTCATTCCTGGTTCCTCGGCCTTTTTGCCCCAGGCCTGTCATGGTGCACCATGGTGGGGCAGGTGGAGGAGCAAACCACTCAGCCTATGGTTGCTGGGAAGTGAAAGAGAAGAGGCCAGGGTCCCACATCCCTGCTGCCAGGCACAGCCCAGTGACCGGAAACCTCCCACCTGGCCCCACAGTTGAAGGCTTCTGCTTCCCAGTAGTGCTGAACTGGGGACCGAGCACTTAACACATGGGTTGGAGGGGGAGGCATCCAGATCCATGCTGTCAAAATTATCTTTGCTGAGCCAGTAGTTGCATGCTCTGAGTGCTTATGTCCAATCAGTCATGTACACTAGTGTTCCTAAGAGCCAAACCCAGAGATACCTGGGATGTCTAGCACCAATGGAATTGCTCAGGTGCTAGCAGTCCAAGTCCCAGGGACCATGAGGGCTGTCAGCTTGGAGGAACTGCTGGGGTGTTCTGTCTTGACACAGGTGGTGACACACATGCGTGCATCTTAAAGTATGTACAAGCTGTGTGCTTCAGATGTGTGCACTTGGTTGGACTGTGTATGTGCTCCTTGCTGAAGCACAAGCCTGTGCAAAAACCTTCTCTTGCCTGAAACCGTCAAGGCCTGTGATGGGGCTGGCCTGGCTGAGCAAGGTGTTGCTCCAGGACAGGATGCTAAGGGCACATCAGCTTGTGCCCAGGGCCTCCTCACTGCCCCACCCCTGCAGCCTACCACTACCACCTGCTGCCTTTGCTAAGAGCGCTGTGTGTGTGTGTGTGTGTGTGTGTGTGCGTGCACACGCATGTGTGTCGTATGTACCTCTGAGTCCCTGAAACAAGGTCTGTCCCAAAGGAACTTCTTGGAGATGTTTGTCATTTGAACAGGTAGCAGTGGGTGGAGAGGGCTCCTGGCTCTCAGATGACAGCATGCACAGCTTAGGTGAGGAGAAAGCACCTGCAAACACTGGCTGGCTGGAGACTCCTGGGGGCACTGAACAGATGCCAACCTGCCCTCCTGTGGGCCGGCCCAGAAGTCTGGCACCTGAGATCTCTTTCTGGGCGCAGGGGCCTGGAGCCCATGTGCGCTCGCTGCATCAAGGCCTGAGGCCAATGCCATAGCAGCCCAGGTTCCCCTTGGCCCTTCCAGCCCCTCACACTTTCAGTTGCTCCCTTGGAGGTTTTCCGGCACATTTAATGTTATTTTAGCTATCCTCTCTTTTCTGAAAACCAGAAATATCCTGGAGTTTCTGTAGTGCTTTTTTTAAGGTGCACAGTTTTGACTGTGGACGTGGACTTTGCCACTCACCAAGCTCTCCGGGTGTGAACAGGTTAACCCTTACAAATCTCACTGTCTTTATCTGTCAGATAGGAGCTCTGGTTCCTGCCTCGCAAAAGCCTACAAGCACCTGCTGTTTGCACGTAGGATGTTTGGCACATAGGAAGATACTCGCGTCTGTTTCCTTCCACTGTCCTGTTTCCCGTTCCTACCTGAGTGAATAGTTTCTGCAGTGTGGCTTCTTGGTTCACAGACACCATTCCCTGATTGTTCCTGGTGCTCTCCGTGTCTCACTTAGTGATCCCACAGTTCTCTCAGAAGCTTGCCAGGCTGCTGGGTGGCAAGGATGGCAGGCAGGGGAGAAAGGGTAGGAGGTTGGTCTCCCGGGCTTCACCTGTCAGCCCCTCCCACATGGTGCCCAGAGGACATGGCTCAGATGTGAGATGCCCATTCTCAGGGCCAGTATGGCAGGGATTGTGGGTGGGAGACTGGGCTCCTGGCAGTGTTAACACCACGGGCAGGCTGCTGAGCAGTTCCAAGGCTTTTTGTATGAAGGACAGGAGCTCAGCATAATACAGAGAGCTGGTGAGGTTCTGTCCATGGGTTAAAAATTAAAGGCCCAATGTATTCAGGATGGATTCTGTTTGTTCAGGCACTGAAGTGTGGCATCATCAATGCTGCATTCTGGGTGGGAATCGCACCGAGTAGTCAAGGCGGAACGCACATTTTTCAGAGGTGCTGCATGGGTTATTTTTTGTTCTACAGATGTGCCCAAACAGCTTGCGGAACTGCCTAGTTTTCTGGTTTCCGATTGCTGTTGGTATTCCTGCTTCTCAAGTCCTGTCTTGTGGTGCTGTAAGGAGGCTCCTAAGTGGAGTGGCGTTTGAAGCAATGTGCACTCAAGTACATTAGAGAGAAATTCACTTCTTGATTCATATTTTCTCCTCATTCTGCTTCGAAGCAGAGGCCTTTCATCTAGCTCTTCACATACTTTGCTGGTCAGCTTTTGACATTCTGCTTAATTAAACTGTCTCAAAGGAATGACAGTCATGGATAACTACTAGCACAGTGCTTTTTTTCTTTTTCTTTTTTTTTTTTTTTTACAGTTTAGCTAAAATTCTTTACAAAGAATGCAACAAAAATGCCCTAAGTAGAAGGATAAATAAAAAAGATTATATTAATATCTACCACCTTGGCACTTTGTAGAAGCCAGGTATTATGCAAGACTTTGTTTCCTAACCATTGACTGTAGTGACACCCTCTGCTTGCAGCAGAGCTGTTTGGCTTGATTTTCACGTGAGGCTAAGGTTACTCGCCTGGTGTCACATGGCTGCGCAGGTGGCAGTGCCCAACCCAGCTCTGTGCCCCTGGGTCCTGCACAACTTTTTTTGCCTTTGCCACCACTAGAAGAAGCCTGCAGAGACTGGAGGCTGCGCTGCGCATCAGCCCGTCCTGTCCTGGCTCTCAGAGGGGCGTGTTCCGCATTCCGGGGCAGTGGAAAATACCTTTTGGACATTTGGCCCTAAGGTTTCTGGTTGTTTCATAATCAGTCAGTTGTGGAAACAGACAAATTTTGTAGCTATGCAGCGATTTAACTTTCATTCACCAAATATTTATTGTCTGCCACGTGCTGGGTATTTCCAGCTCATTTCAAAATGATTGCATGGTTTTTTTTTCAGTCTTGTATCCAGAAATATGGTTAGCTTTCTAAAAACTCCTAATTGCATTCATATTTAATGGAAATTTTCTCTCCTAAGTGGAGAATTCATGAGAAAATCACACTAAATTCAGATGCAGATGTCTGTTAAATAAAAGTTAGTTATTAGCCTTTCTGGAATTTGGTAGTGAAGTTTAGAACATCTTCTTATTAATCACATCGCTCTTTGTTCTTTGGGTTCATTGAGAGCTCAGCTGTTCCTGTGCTTGAAAAGCAGCTCTGTTCTGCACTGAAGCTCTCTGAACACGAACTGCTGCTTTGCCCCCGGTATTCCTGCTTCTCAGGCAAGAGCGGAGGAACTGCAGTGTCTCTCCCCCCAGAGTTCTGTTCTCTGGCAAGGAGGCCTGCTGCCATATGAGCAGCTCTACACGCTGGCCTTTGCTGTGCTCCGCTGATAGTGTGCAGCCTGGCAGTATGCCAAGCAGAGGTGGCACAGGAGATGCGGCCTCTGCCTGGTGCAGCCCAGGCAACTAGACCTGAGCCTGTCCAGTTTGCCTTCACTCTGTCTGTACAGTTGTTCCCCCTTTGGAAGAACCTGTCCTCCTTCCCTGCTGGGTCTCATTGCTGCTCCACCTGCAGCGCTGTGGCACATTTGCCACTGAAGGCCTTTATTGGCTAAAACCTTAATTTGTAAAACAGGCTGGAAGAAGAATGTTTAGCCTTTCTCTTAGTAATAGTAAAAAAAGCAAATTTGCAAAGACCCCCAGATAACTTTTTTTGTCTTTTGGAGACAGGGTCTTTTGCACTGCAGGGTGGCCTTGAACTTACTATGTAGCTCAGGCTGGCCTCAGACTTGGGGTGATCTTCCTGACTCAGCCTCCTGAGTGCTGGGATTGCAAGTTTGTGCCACCACAGCCTGACAGAAAAGGAATTTTAACAAAAAATATGTACCATCAGAAGGATAAAGAGAAGTGGAAAGTTCATGGAATAGTATCAACCAGAAGAACCCTTAGAGGGGAGCTTACCCGTGTGTGTCATTTAAAGATTTACAGATGTTTATACCTTTTGACTCAGTGATTCTGTTTTGGCAATTTCTCCAAAGGAAATAAGCAGTGATGAGTTTAAAAAATAATTGTATGTATAAATGTTCCCTTCCATCATTGGCGAGAATTTATAAATGTTGCCAATGCTCCATATAGGAGAATAGTCCAGTAAATCAGTCACAGAATATTAAAAAAAAAATCCACCATGGGCCTTTTTAAAAAATCACATTTTCAAAGTATTTCTGTTATACAGAAATGTGAAATACTGTACATATAAAGATGACCTCTTTTAAAAATGTGTGTCTATAATAGATATGCATTGAAAAAAATACCTGGAAAGTAGTGAGACAGTCACATCTCAGGGATAGGACTCAGCCACCCCTGAATGTCAGGTTTCACCCCTGAGTATCACCCGGGCTGCAGTGAGATTTAGGGTGATGCTCCTCTTGCTGACACTTTTGACTGCCAAACCAGAATGCCTTTCTTTTCTAAGACTTGTGGCCTGATTTGTGTCCTGGTTTCTTTAACTGCAGGGCGTGAGGGGACAAGGGCTCAGGAAATGCTGAGTACCCTGGTCATCCCGGTGCGGCCCCCAGTGCCCCATTCCTGGGCCTGCCTTTTGCACCTCTGACTTCGGTGCTCACACATGGGAGTGCGGCCCTTAGTCCTCATGGGTCATGCTCTTCCAGGAGCATTTTCCATGCTCTTCCCCTGTCTTGGCCTAGAACAGAAGAGCCGGTTGGAATTAGAATGATTTCATTCAGTTCAGTGATCTGTATACATGCGTGTCTGTTGTTCCTGTACAACTCCAACAGAACAGAATGAGCGATCTGCATTTTTCACAACCTGGTTTGGAAATAAGCTTCCTACAGAAGTGTCTCTAAAAAACAATCAGGGACAAATAATCTGAAGCAAATCGCTGTGACTCCTGGAAGAGTCTCACCGCTGCCTTCAGTGTCGATGGTCTCCTAGGAAAACCTTTATTCTCAGTATTCGCAGTGTTGGCCAGCTGACCCACCAGGAGTGAGTCTCCAGGTCGCCTGCAGTTTCTAGTGTGAGTCCTCACAACCCCTTAGTGGTGAAGTCCTATGGGGCGATGGTGCCAAGGTGACAGGAGGAGCTCTTGTTCAAGCCCCTAATGCTTCAGTGTCCAAGCTCTCTGCCTTCACCCAGTGCCCCCCACCTCTGAGCAAATGACACCAAATACTTGTCAGGCAGACCTGCCCAGGCTGCACACGAGAGTGTAGAACTGCTCACGTTGTGAATCCATGAGCTACAGAGCATGCCTCACTGCTGACCTTCTTCACACCACACCTCTCCAGGCACCTCCCACCCCACCTTACCAGGTGGGAGAGACCCCATCCGTACAGCTGAGCTGGCACTTGGAGGGGTCCCCTCACTCCGCTTTGGCAGGAAGCAGCTCCTGGCTTTTGGTTACCTGCATCTCCTTCTCCCCAGCCTCACTGCCTTCATACCCAGCTTCTGCAGTGGCTTCCTCAGATGTCATCCTGCTGCCCTGCTTGCTCCTTTCTGCTCAGGTCTTTATTCAAAAATTCCAAATTGACCAGGCAGGTAAGCCTAGTGCTTTGGGAGAGTTGGGCAGGAGCATCCCAAGTTTGATCCCAGCCTTGGCAGCTTAGTGACTTTCAGAGACCTTGTCTCACTGTTTAAAACAAAACCACAGATGCAGCTTAGTGTGAAGGCCCTGGGTTCAATACCTTCCATTCACCTGCTTAAAATCTTTAGCAGTTCACTTTATACTTAGAAATAAAGTTAAATTATTTTTTTTGACTTCTGAGACTTTATATTCTATCTTACTATGTATCAGAATCACTTAAGGACTTTAACACATATACACAGACACACACACACTATATGCACACGCACACACACACGCAAACACACACATGCTGGGGCCATCACCCCAGAATTCAGATTGAGTTGGCGAGGTTGAGAGGCGATTGAGTTGGTGGAGTCCTGGCCCTGAGAGTTTCCATAGCTCTCTGGGCAGCTTCCAGCATGGTAAGGACTGAGGCGCTGGTCCTGTGGGTACATGAGGACAGAGCTTTCTGGGCCTGACCCAAGCTTCTGACCTGGCAGGACTTGTGGCTCAGTGTCACCGCATCAGTGACCTGGGTAGCCTGTGTCGGAGGACAGGTGCTCTGTGAGCTGCTCTTTGGATTTGGCTCCATGAGCATCTGGCATTGGCCCCCGACGCCCCCTACTTCCTGTAAACAGGCATGCTGGTTTCTGTCATCTATTGGAGTCCCTGTAGGACTCCCAAAGAGGAGATGGCATGGGTTCTTGACGGTGTTACAGAAAACGGTTCAGGATGCGTCAGGAACGGGACAGATGGATTACGAAGCAGAGATAAAGAAGCATCTGCTCTGAAGGCACTGCAGGCTCTCGGGTGACAGTCACACAAGCAAGAAGATGGCTCCTGTGTATACCATGGACTTCGGGTAACCAGCCCCGCTGAGCTGACGGCCGCTACGCAGGAAGGAGGTCAGGGAGTACTGTGTCAAGCAAGAGCTCTCAAAACCAGGAACCAAGAGAGGAAGACACTTCTGACCCGGCTGGCACTCTGTTGTGTGGCTGGTGTTGCCCTGCTAGTGTGTTGGGCTCCACGTTGGTCACCTGGGATGAAGGACTGTCCCTTTCTCAGGCCCGTACCAACCTGCTCCTTTTCTTCCTCCTGCACTGAGGTATGGGGTGGTGCTTTTGCCCGAGAGACTCTTAAGTGGGTCAGAACAATACGGGAATCTAATTAACTCCAGAATCACTTTGACCTCAAGGCAGAACATTTATTCCGCACTGAGATATTCCAGGGAAAGCCCTACATTCATTGTAATGATAAAATGCCCACAAGACACTCCATATTTGAATATTAATTTTATCTCATTATCAAATTCCCAGAGAGGTATTAAAATCAAAGATTATATTTCATTTAAATTAAAGTCCAAAGGCACTAAAATTAAATTCTCTTGCTCATGTGTATTAAAGTGCAAAGAAATTGAAGTTCAAGATGTGCCCTGCCCGATTTCTAATTCTTCTCACGCCCAGCTGCAGCCAGAGTTGTCTGCTCCTGGAATGTGTGCGGTTCTTTTAGGAGCGCCCAATACCAAATCTCCGCTGTGCCTCACTTCTTCAAACTAACAAGCTCCCAGGGCCTGGGGTTATCACACCCACCCACCCCAAACACCACAGTGGACACAAGCCCAGTCCCAGGCCTCTGAACGTCACCCCTGCACAGGTGAGAACCCAGAAACCTGATTGCAGGCCATCCCAGGGTGCGTGCGAAAGGTAGGGCCGTAGGCCTGTGGGGGCCTTCCGCCTCAGCTGGGGTCCCGCCAGCCCCTGACACTGCGGCTGTGACATTTGGGAGCAATCTCCTCACCAACTTCTTGGATCCTGAGCTCCTTCCTATGAGGGATTTCAGTGAGTGCAGACCCGGCCTTCCTTCCTCTCCCTCCCCTGAACCCGCACGCACGGCACGTGTGCTGGGCGCACCCTTCCTCCAACGTCTCTCTCTATCCCAGCCATCTGTGTTTTGTTTCCCATCTGTGTCTGTGTGTTCTCTCCCGTAAGAATTCTACCTTTGCTCCTTAAAAAGAATCACCCCACCTTTAGCCAAATCACCCTCTCTTGCTTTGTTTGGTTTTCCTTCTGCCATTGCTTTTGGGCTGATCTTATCCTGAAATACTTTTCCCATTGCACTGGTCCGGCTTTGGTTTCCCGAGCATCTTTGATTTCTAAAAACAAGACCTTTTATTTTTATTTTTTAGATTAATTTTATGGGTACATTCTAGATATACATAATGAGAACATTCATCATAGGGAATTTGTATCTGTACATGATACATCTTTTTTTTTGAAGCATTTTTAAAATCAGGTTTTATTGGTACATTTTAGATACACATAATGATCACATTCATCACAGAGAATCTGTACCTGTACATGATATAACTTGTTTCATTTTTTTCACATTCCCCTGCCCTCCCTTCAACCCCTCCTCCCCTTACGTACTGAAGCTTTGTTTCCATTTTTTCCTTCTATTCTCTTTTTTTTTTTCCTTTTCCCTTCCTTTGCTCCTCTCCCTTCCCATTTGAACATTTTCTTCCTATTTCCCAATATCTACTATACATTTTGGTCCTTATTTATCCTTTAGGTTTCTCACACCAGAGAATCAGTGTGGTATTTACACACACGTGTCTGATTTATTTCACTTACAAGTATAGAAGAAACAAAGATCTCTTAAAATGACAGTGCTGCATCACATTAACTTTTCTCTGTCAGCACCAGGCGGCAGTGTCCTTGTGTTTTTCCCAGCAGCAGCGTCTGCCTGGGCTTCCTGTCACTGAGATGCTCCCGTTGCTTTGACACAGAGCCTGTCTTGGGGTGAAAGGGTCTCCAGCCTCTTGAGACTTTGGGAAACCCTAAGGAGAAGTGGAACATGATTGGTGCCTTTTCTGTGCTGGGAAAGGCGATCATGCGTGGATTATCAAGGATCATCGCATTGTCCATTTTCTGAACTCATTATTCCTGTATTTTTGAGAAAACTGCCTGATCATGATATACTTTTCTAGCATATTCAGTTTAATCTGATGATATTTCTAGATTTTTTGGAAAGAGTCTATATTCATAAGGTAAAGAGATCTGCAGTGTTGCTATACTTGTCTGCCTTGCCCTAGTTTTAGAAGAAAGTTACAGAATAAACCTAACACACATTGGAAGCTTTCCCTCTTTGGCCCCTTGGAAATGTGGTGAGGAGCTGGAGAGGTTTTTGGATTTTTTACTTTTCATTCAGTAAGTCTTGGCCATTTTCATATCTTTAAAAATTACTGTTCTATTTAAATTTTTCATTTCTTATGTCAATTTTAACACTTTCTGCTTTTTTTCTTTCCTTCTTCCTTTCCTCCCTTCCTTCCTCCCTCCCTCCTTCCTTTCTTTCTTTCAACAGTTCTCACTATGTAGTTTGGGCTAGCTTTGACCTCACTGTGTAGTCCAGGCTGGCTTCAAGCTCTCTGAGATCCTCTTGCTTCTGCCTCCTGAGTGCTGACGTTACAGGGGTATGCCACCATACCTGGCATTTTCTGCTTTTCTCAGAAATACCCATTGCCTCTAGATTTTCCATTTTTCCCTGCTTGTTCATAGCAATGAATTGCTTGTAATATTCTACTATTTCTTTATATTATCTGTATGTGTGTCTCCCTTATTCTCTTCTTTTTGAAAGTGTGTCTCTTAGTCTTTTTTCTCTTTACTACTATGTTTGCTATACATAATGATGGCAGCACACATATAACACATTTTAATTCTTTTCACTTCCCTTGCCCTCCCATGGCTCCACTCCCCTTTCCCAATCTTTCAGGAGTTTTTCCATTCTAATGTTCACAAGAACCAGTTTTGGGTTTTGGCTAATCTCACCGCTGTTGTTACTTTCTCTCTCACTGCCGCTTGCCTGTTGGCTTTTGGTGCAGAACAAAGATACGGATGATAGCAGCTTTTCCTTAGAACTCCGCAAGATGGGAATCAGTGGAGATACACTGTAGTTGCTAAAAGAAAACTGTCAGTCTGGAATTACACATCTGGCAAAATATCCTTCAAAATTGACAGCAAAATAAGACATTTCCAGGTAAACAGCTGTGAAGAGAACCTGTCCCCAACAGAACGGTACTATAGGAACATTAAAGAAGTTCTGCAAGGTGAGGGAACTTGATCTCCACAGACCTGTGCATAGAACCTGGAAGCTGTGCAAGTGAAAAATATGTGGGCAGAAATAAAGCACTTTGTCTTCTTTTTAATTACCTTACAATATATTTGGCTCCTTAAAGTAAGCATAAACTGGGTGTGGTACCACATGCCTATAATCCCAGCGCTCAGGAGGCTAAGGCAGGAGAGTCGCCACAAGTTCGAGGCCAGCCTAGGCTACAGAGTGAGACCTTGTCTCAGAAGACCAAAAAAAAAAAGAAAGAAAAACCACAATGGCAAAGTAGTTTGTAATGTATGTAGAAAAAAAATGTGTGAGAAGTTGCTCAAAGGTAAAGTGAGGAGTGCACTGCTTGTAGGTAGGCTGCAGCAAGTTCATCTATGTGCTAAACCCTACCAGTGATGGAGAACCTTTTAGATAACAAACAGCCCACTGTGGCATGTGTGCCATAGGTTCGCCACGCTGCCCTAGAGCAGTCTCTTGAGAGGAGCAGGAGCAGAGATAATAAGTCATGGAGAAGCAAAAAACTACTGAGGTTAAGAGAATTCTGGAAAGGAAGAAAAAGGAAACCAGGGGAAGTTAAGACAAGTAGAAAAACAAAAGGCAGAACATATACAACCTTATGACAAAACTTTGACAAGTTAGATAATACATTCTTGTAAAACAAAGTATTAAAATGAATAAATAAAAGATAGAAAATCTCTATAGCCTGCTTTATTTTATTTTTTTTAATTTTAAAATTTTTTAATTTTTTTTCTGGTACCAGAAATAGAACTCACGAAGTGGCGCTTGCCAGGCAGGCGCTGTGCCCCTGAGCTAAACCCCAGCCCCTCCATAGCCTGCTTTAAAAATGAATTTATAACTGAAAGCTTTTCCACAGTAAAATTTGCAGGCATGTATGGTTTCAACCATGAATTCCTTCTTTCCCCTTCAAAAAATAAAGGACAGAACACTTTGCAACTTTCTTTATGAAGTCACCATACTTTGCTACCAAATGCCATCAACAAGCAAACGAAAAACCCCTACACTGTGATATTCCTTGTTGATAGCACAACAAAAATCCTTTCAAAATACTAACAGATTCGGTCTTATAATACACAGAATAATAATGCATCAGGGACAATGATATTCAGACTCAGCTATGTACTCTTGGTTTAATATTGGAACATCAGACACTTCATTTCCTTCATATTAGCAGAATAAAGGGACGAACACTGATTATCTCAATACAGAAAAATGTGTGACACAAAAGTCAACAATCATCAAACTTGCAGCAAGAGAAGCATAGAATAAATTCTTATAGCCCGCATGAAAGAACCAACCCTACCAATACCTCCCTCTTCAACTTGTAGCCTTCGGAACTATGAAGTAATAAATTCCCACCTTTAGGCCGTTTGGCTTGTGCTATTTTGTTATGGCACCCTATCAAACGATGTAGTAGCCAAAACACTTGAAAAAAATGGGACGATTTTACTTCATCTTTTATGCCTTATTGTAAAGCTAATGAAGATGTTGTGGTGTTGGTATAAATGTAGGTGTGTTTATTAGTGGAAAGGGCTAGAGAGTCCAGAAGTAGAATGAGTGGGGAGGGTAAACTTTTCAGTTAATGGTGCTAGAACAAAAGGAAAAAAAAAAAGAACCTTAACCACTATAGCAAACTCAAAAATGGACTTAACGTGGAAATATAAAAGCTAGAACTGTAAGACTTACAGAAGAAAATAGTGTGAGAAATGTGGAGATAGGCCATGATTTCTTAAGACATGTAAAACACTGACCATGCAAAAAATGGATGAATTGTTCATTTGCATTTACAAGGTGTGCTCTTTGAAAACACACTACAGAATGAAATGGCAAGCCGCCATCCAGGAGAGAATATTTGCAACATGTATAGCTGGAACAGGACTTACTCGTAATATGCAGAATATGTAAAGAACTTCTTACAACTCAGTAAGAAGATAACCTAGTTAACAAAATGGGGGAGAAAGTATTTGAACAACACTTAAAAATACAGGAATTCCTGAACACCCGAGAAGATCTTCACTTCGTCATAAGGAAAATACAAATTTCCCACAATATACTCCCTAAAAAGTCACGTAATATCAAGTGTTGCTAAGGACCTAGAATAACATATACACTGCTGGAGAGAATGTAAGTTGGTATACTCCATTTGGAAAATAGAAACTTAAGTTTTAGAAACTTCAATATAATCTTAGCACAGACCCCATAATTCCAATCTTAGGTACTGGCTCAAGAGATAATGGAAACAAGTCGTCTAAAAGACCTGCATACGCATGTCCATTGTACCTCCACTCATTTTAGGTAAAATGGGATTGACCCAAATGTTGAGTACCACATGAGTGGATAAAGAAATGGTGGTATTTTAATAATCAAAAATAAAAACAAACTGCTGATGCATGTAACAAGATGGTTGAACATTAAAACTGTTAAAAAAGACTTCTTTAGATACAACTCCATTTGTATTATAGAACCAACAAAATATACCTGTAGTGACAGAAAGGATGGGGTGACTAAGTTTGGTGTGAGGGGAGTGGAGGGAATTGCAGAGGTGCACGAGGAAGTATTTAGGGTGAGGAAAACGTACACATCTCAGTTTGTCTGTGGTACACAGGTCCAGTGGCAGTTTACTTATAAATTGTGTCCCAAAAATGCGCATCTTAGAAGTAGAGAAAACAGCACGCAGTGGGCTACCTGGAGGGCACTGCCTCGCCTGCAGGTCCCGGGGCTGTAGTGGGTCTCGCCGACCCTGGCCCGGCAGGTGCTGTTTGCCACATCTTGGGGTCGCCTGGAGGGCTTGTCTCAGACACCAGTGCCCAGAGATTGGGGCACATTCAGTCTAAGGCTGAGAACACAGACTCCAATGTGTAGTGGAGGGTGAGGGCTGCTGCCCTGGACATTTGCTCTGAGCATTCTCTGGAGCACGGTCTGCACGGTTTGCTGCTTTCTGGTTGCTTCTGGAGTCATGTCATTGCTTGTTCCTCTGGCACTGGGGACAAAAGCAACAGTTCAGTCACAAAGTGCCAGTGGATACGTTGAGATTGGCTATGAATTTTAAGACAAAGCAACATGAAACAAGTGTGGCGCAGAGATGCCTGCACCTGTATTACTTCAAATTGGTGTGGAAGGCAAAAGCCAGCAGAAAGGTATAGATGGATGTTAGTCATCTGCAGGGCCACCAGCTTCACGATAGTCAAGGACAACGTGCCCCTAATTTAGAGTAACCCATGCCCACCAAACATCTTATGACTGGAGAAGTAAATCTGCACGTTCGACCTCTGTTGAGAGACAGCTAGTGTTTGGTCAAGGGTTCCTATGTCCAGCCCTTTTCAGCTGTGCTGAGAAACCGTTGGAACCTTAGAACCAAGCCAAAACAGCATTGGAAAAGGCTCCCGATTTCTTGTGTGTTCCCCATGTGCCAGGAATGTGCTGGGCAGGGTGCCGAGCACCTTCTCAACACAGCCCTGCCCGTAGCACTAGGAGTTGGTGATGCCTCATTTGTTTCACGTCAGAAAACCTAGACTTCAGGGCTGGAGATTTAGCTCAGCGGCACAGTGCCTGCCTGGCAAGTGCAAGGTCGTGAGTTCGATTCCCGGTACCGGGAAAAAAGAAAAAAAGAAAACCTAGACTTCTTGAACTCAGAAACTTTCCCAAAGTCTTAGTGCCAAAAGGGCTGAGCTAGAATTTGGTAAGCCTGCTGCCTTGCAGAGCCCCTGTCTCCCTGTGCAGGGATGTGGTAATCGAGGCTGGTGTTCCTGCATCTCCTTTGAGGTAACCCTTTCATCCTGTGCTCCCAAGCGGGGCCCTCAGCTTGTCTGGGCATGGCAGCCTCGCTGGGTGGAAGCAGTCAGGGTCTGACCAGCGCCGCACCCTCATGAGTGGCTCATTGGCTTTGGCAGGAGGACCATGGTGGTCTGGGGTCTGGCTGTCTGGAGGGGCTGCATCGAGGCTCACTTCAAGGGGATTTGTTCCCACCTTGGGACTATACAACTGCCTGTCTTTATGTTCACCATTGGGCGTGAGAGCAGCCGGCTGATCCAGGCTGCTTTCTGCTAAGCAAGTAGGTCTTCCCAGCAGAGCTGAGCCGGCTTGAGCTGCGCCCCTGCACCGAGGGCTCTCTGACACTCTTTGTTCTGGTGGGACTGGAAGCAAGCGCACCAGCGTGTTGCCTTCTGTCTACACCCTGTGTCCAGAGGCTAAATGTTCATTTGTTTAAGCCAGGCTTACTGTCTTGTTGAGCTGCATTACCACGTGAAAGTGTTGACTGAGCTTGGCTCCCCGGGATGAACTACAACTTGTGACTCATTTGTTATGGGTCTAGAATCAGTTCCCAACATGTTAAGAAGAGCAACAAACAACTTCCTTGTTTTATGAAGTGCTAACAGAAGAAAACTCGTTAATTCCTAATTGTTCTCCCCTGCGCTAGCTTTAGCTCCACGCAAGTAGCTGCAGCAGTCAACCCGAACTCTCCAATAACAAATTGCCTTTTCGCCCCCTCGTGAAGCTGCTGCGTTGGTGTCTGGTTTGCCCAGAGCCCATACCCTGTGCTTGTTCGTGAGCATGTAATTAGGCATTTGTCATCCGTGTCTAGAATAGGCCGTTTATGTTGTAAACATTTAACGCATTGCTGTAAAAAACTGCCTGTATCCTTGCGAAAGGCCGATGTGTGTATGGAGATGTTTATCCAGGAGCACGCTCCCTCTGTTCACCCGCGGCCCCCGTGTGACCATCATTTTAAAGAACTCTTTAATTTACCCTTGTTGCCTGCTTAAATTTCAGTTTTTAGCATGTGATTTCATTTCCCCCAAAGGAAATCTTACCCATTTAGCATATCTCAGAACTTTTTTTTTTACCTTTTTTATAGGAAGTGAGATGTTTTTTCTTGTACTGAATAATATATCTTGGATACTTTGATTTCTCACTTATTAGAAAAGCTGCTGTCAGAAGGCATTTGCAGCTTGACTGTGTGCAGAGTGGTGTGCGGATTTGGCCTGTGGGGGTGGCTGTTTCCTCCAGCTCTCAGGAACGCCCCAACTCCTTGCTGTGGCTGGGTCACAGCATAGACATCAGCTATCCTGGCCACTGCGGTGCTCTTTGAGATGTTTTCCCTGTGCTCACCACACGCTGTCACCCTGTGCACAGCCACAGTTACCCTTGGAAGGAGGCCCTGGTATCCCCATTTTACCAACCAGGAAGCTAAGTCCTTGTGCTTCCCTGCATGCCCAGGGCTGGGGTCAGGGGCAGCCATCTGTTCCCTCAGCTAATCCAAAAACACGAGACCCGCCTTCCGCCTGGCAGAGAAACACACCCGTGTGCACAGGATGCTGGGGGGGATGTCTGATGTGCTTTCTGTCCGTACAGTCGTGACACCCCTCCTGGCCCCCACGCTGTCTTCCCTCCGGGGGTCAGGGCAGCCATCCTTTACCACCGGAAGTCTGTTGTCACACCCACGCTGCTGGCACTGTGGGCAGGTTCTTGAAGGAGAAGGGTGTGGAGACTCTGTGGGACCTTCAGATACACTCGCAGGTGGGGCCACTGCCAGCTTGGCCGTGGATGGTCTGGGACCTGCCCTCTGTGCCCCGGTCACACACTGTCCGGGGGAGGATACGTTTACTTTCTGCCAGACTCTCCTGGACCCATTTTGTGTAACGCAGTATAAAGGGAATTACTAAAAAAAAAAAAAATTTTTAAGAATAGAAAATTCAAGCCCAAATTTTGTTAGATTCTGCTGCAGGTGTCAGATTACCAGCAGCTTCCTAGCTCATCCTCTTAGAGTCTGCTCCTGCTATCTGCCAGGGTCTCCAGTCCTCACTTGGAGTTGGCTTTCCAGACAAGGGACCATGGAGAAGGTGCCCGCTTCTGAGCCTCCCTTGTCTGCACCTGGGAGCCAGGGATAACCTCTTGTTGTCAGAATTAAATGAGCTCCCTGCAGTGTCTACGTGAGTGCTTAGAATGTGCGAGGTGTCTACCAAAGAGTAGTTGATACTTCATCCGGACTCGAATGCCTTGAAAAAAATTAATCTAAATCAAGTGATTATTACCTAATTTACTTTCTACTTCTTTGAGAAACTAAGAACTATTAGTAACAGCGACTTCTGGCACGTTTGTCGTGGAGTCCTCTGGAAAACAGCAGGATATAGTGTTCAAACTTGGGGTGTTCATTGCTGCTAGGCTTGGGTGCTTTTAGGCCTTTTCAGTAAACAGAACTAGGAAATCAGTATTTGGAGGAAAGAGAAAATTATGAGTTCAAATATATTTCAAATTAAAATTAATGTCTTCCATTTGATACTTTTTTAGCTTGAAAATTGTGGTTGCTAATGTTAGTTGCCCTTTTGCTTTAAACTAAATATATAAATGATGGTTCAAAATAACAACAGTAATATTACTAATGCTCAGTAAGACAGGATATAAAGTGAAAACGCTGTATTCTGTGAAATAATTTTTCTTGGTTTACACGCTATCAGATTAATTTGTTGGTTGTTAGTTTTTAGAACTTCAAATTCAGTTTTAAAAATGTAAAATACATAAGATCCCAAAGTCATGAAAGTATATAGCCAGGGACATTGGTAGACTCCACTCCAGTTTCTCCCAGCTCTGTCCTCTTCACTGTGGGGAACCCTTGCTTGTCTTTGGCTAACCTCTTCATTATTTCCTTTTTAGATTTTCCCCGTTCTTATGCTGCTAGGAATCAAATCCATGCTAACCATGTAGTGTGCTCTTCCCCTGAACTACACACCTGACCCCCGAATGTATATATTTAAACGTGTTTTTTCTCTTCTCTCTCTGTCTCTCTCTCTCTCTCACACACACACCCCCCGTTGTAGCACTCTTACAATAGACAAAAGGTGGAAATCAAATGTCCATCGATGGAAAAATATATGTATCCATACAGTAGACCATTACTCGGCAATCCAAGGAGATAAAATGCTGACACACACAGTCAGGATGGACCTGCAGACCACGATGCCAAATGAAAGAAACCGTAAACAGACGGCCACCCTTGCTTGATTCCGTTTGAGTGAAATGTGCAGAATAGGCAAATACAGAGACGCAAAGTAGATTAGTAGTTGCCAAGAGCTGAGGGAAGGTAGGAATGAGGACTGAGCTCCAGGATGTTGGGTTTCTTTTGGGCTGGAAATATCCTAAAATTAGACAGTGGTTGTCTCTACCAGTAAATATGTTTAGTATAGTCAAAACTTGGAATATACTAAAAATACAGGATATATGCTATATTAATACATTGGTATAGCATACACCCTCAGGTACATGGTCTGATGTAGTATATACAGTGCAGGTATGCTATGCTACAATTCAATATATGATCAAACATTTTATTTATTTATTTATTTATTTTGGTGTTAGGAATCGAACTCAGGACCTTGCGCTTGCTAGGCAGGTGCTTATGCCACTGAGCTATATCTCTGGCCCCAACTCTGAATGTACAAAGCCCTGCTGAATGAAGGGGTGAATTTTGTGGCCCTAGAATTACATCTGAGTAGAACTGTTATATGAAACTCTACTGTCAGAACAACCTCGTCCGTGTGCAATTTCATGGGAGCTTGTTTTGCTGTGAGGTCCTATGGATGGGATTCCTGGGGCAGAGGATAAATGCTGGGTGGTTTGGCCGCACACAGCCCGGTCCCTTTCTGGGCGGCCGCAGCCTGGCAGTGGGGAGCAATCCACGCTCTCCCTTGAGGGGAGGATGGGGCGCGGTCCGTCATCTACAGTCCCCCCGCCCCCCCATGTCTCCTTCCTGTGTCCTGTCTGTCCGTACGTCTCATCCCCTTTCCTCGGGCTTGTTGATATCATTTCAATTTTCGTAAGTTTTCTTTGCATCAAAATATTAATCCTTCGCATTATTTTATAAATCTGTGAAATGTGACACATAACTTTCCCAGTTTCCATTTGCCTTTTAAAAAACATGTAGTCCCAATTCAGAACCTTTTTTTCCTCATTTAGTTCTAGAGTCTGAATCTTACTTGGGGAAGTGTTTTCTCCTTCCAGCCTTGCAAAGGAACACACCCGTGTTCTCTTCCAGTACTGGCCTTTATCATCTTTATGTTTGGGCTCAGGCTTTTTGGACTTTATCCTGGTGAACAACGCTAGGAAGTGATCCACTTTTACCTTTTTTCTATGGCTGCCCAGTTGCCCCAACGTTTTTGAGGAATAATGAAAGAAAATAAGTATCACTTTGGTTCATATGTCTGCTTTTGGGCCATTTCTGGGCCGCTATAGGTTTTTATGTAGTTGTACACACACCACTACTGAGTGTGGGAAGGAGGAGAAGGGAGTCGCTTTCCCCTCTGACACTGACCAGGCTGCCCATCTTCTGTCTCCCCAGGTGAACGAGCTGGACGGCATTCCACTGATCCTGGACAGCTGCAGCATCGATGACAGTAACCCCTGTATCCTTGCGTGTGACCCATGAGGCCCCGGTGTTCATCTGTGTAGGACTGGCTGGCTTGCTTGGTGCTTGTTTCACAGGAGTTCCAGTGCTGGGGTAGCACTCTTGTGACCTTTGGGGTATGGTTAGCTGAATTTTTCACGGTGACTGGGACGTTGCAAACCAGCATGTCCCTGAAAAAGTGCTGTGAAACTCTGGGGCAGTCAGTTCACCCAAGACCCCTGTGCTGTGCATCACTAATGTCACCTGCCCAAAATGTATGCATGGTCCTCAGTGCACACGTGATGTGTGACATGTTTTTTCTGTAGAAACAGCAGTTTGGCCACACAGAACGTGAGGTGTGCTCTGTCCTAGAGAGAGGGAAAAGCGTGCCAGGTGCCCCCAGGCCTCCTCTTCACAGGGCTCTGTCCCCAGCCCTCTGCTGAGGAAGCGCGAGTCTAGCTCTTGCCCTTCCTCCACTGGCCACTCCCTGAGGGTGTCTGCAGAATATTGCTTATTCCCCTCGCTTCAGCTCACAGTTGTGCCTTTGAAACTGGCCCCATGTAGTGGACAGGACCCAGGGGCAGGTACAGCTGCTGAAGTTTGGCATGAAACCTACTTTTGAACCCTAGGAACTTTTCCCGGTGAGAGTCAGCCTCAGCGCAACCCTTGCCCAATGGCCCTATGACAGGTAGGGAATGTTCCCAATGGGCAACGATGAGGAGCCCAGCTAGGACAGAGGAGACTGAGGGGAAGGGCATTGCAGCAACGAAACTCCCTTCCCCGTGGCTTCTGCCAGGACTAGAAGAAGACCTGGTAAGAGTCAAGGATTTCAAAAGTAAGTAAACTAAGAAATGCACGTTATTTGTGCTAAAGACAGTCATCTGTCTTACTAGCAGCGAAGGAATCTTACGTGAAAGCACACAGAAGCTCATGAGATTGGTCAGGAAAGAAAAATCAGCTTTAGAGGCCCCTGCCCCAGGGCGAATGAAGTTGGCACTGTGCCGCGTTGTTACCCACACTGCACACTGCTCATTAGAGGGGCTGGACAGTTTTTAGCCCAGAAAAAAATAAAATAAAAACCAGAGGAAAGCACTACAGGAATGTTCAAGTGCAGCTGCAGATGTTGCATTTTCCAATGGAAAAGGTGATTTCTTATGAAAAAGAAATGAACCCACAGTTTACTTCCATGTTCTGAGTTGGCCTTCTAGCACCTAGCGTTTGCTCCTAGCAAAGAACAAAGGATAAACAGGCCGTTACCCTTGGGCACAGGGCAGGTGTCCCAATGTGCTGGGAGCCTCGCACACTGGACTTCACCTTCTTGTCCTCATCACAGCTCACACCTTCATTCACTTCTTCTTTTCCTAGTACTTGGGTTAAACCCAGGGCTTTTGCATGAAGCCACATCCCCAGCCCTTTTTAAAAACTTTGACCAAGGGTCTTGCTGAGTCAGTAAGCAAAATCTGTTGCGATCCTCCGGTCTCAGCCTCCAGGGTGCTGAGATCATCGGTGTGTGCAGTCTGCCGGCTTCTCATTCACGCTTCATGAATTTCCTCAGCCCTCATTCTGTGTTCACACACGTGCCTTAATGGTGACAGCTGCAGAAGGCAGGTCCTGGTGGTCGTCTCCCTTTTGCCGATGAGGAAGTCACCCAGGACTCCTGGTGCCTTGTCCTGCAGAGAGAGGTGAAAACCAGGAGTGGCTCATTCCTGGCCACCTTCCTGCCCCTCCTCAGGAGTCACCGGCAGGCGGGGAGCAGCGCAGAGAAGCCACGCTGCCGTCCACCGCGGCGAGAAGTGGTTCAGTGGGAGCTCTGGGTCGGTGTCCCGTAGACAGGTGCTTTGGCAGTGAGTGGAGCGTTGCAGACTCCTGAATCTACTCTGAATCACTGAGAAAAGACCAGATATTGCAGTGGTTACGCTTGCTATTGTGTGTGTGGTAATCAGTTAGGGCTTTACCTGTTGAACCTACCAGATTTTCAAGTCCTGTGAAATATGTACAAGAGGTGACATCCAGAAATACCGGCTCCGGGGGAGGCGGGCTGTGTGGCCAGGAGTGGGAAGACAGTGTGCCCAAGGGGTCGTGGGAGCAGTGAGCTAAAATCTGGCCTTTCTCTCACCAGAGCAAATGGTGACAGACTCCAGATGGTTGTTCAGAAGCCACCTCCCTCACACCGCACCCATCCAGGTGTTTGTCCTACTCAGAGGCCTTCCTAAGAATCATCTCACGGCCTGGGCTGCCCTTCGCCTCCTGTGCTCTTGTTTTCCTCTTTGTTTTTTTTTTCTTTCTTTTTTACATTTTTCCTTCATGAAAGTAACACTTCCATAGACCAGGTGTGATGGCACATGCCTGTAACCCCAGCCCTCTGGAGGCTGAGGCAGAAGGATTGCCGTGAGGTTGAGGCCAGCTAAGTTCACGGTCATCCTAGACTACATAGTGAGGCCCTGTCTCAAAAAAAGAAAATAATACACCTGGATCGTTTCCTTCAGCTGCTGAAAGGTGTTTAATGAGAGCATAGCACCTCTGGCTCCACTGTCCACTCTTTTAATTCACTCTTCCTTGCTGCTTCTGGTCATTGCTCTGTGTGTCTCACGATGTGCTCTTCTGCCATTTTTGGACACAACCGCTGTCAAGGACCTCTCCGTGTATTAGGGTGAGCCTGGGCTCCCTGTGCTGCCTGCTCGCCTTACTCCCTCCATCACTCTTCGCTGCAAGGAAGGTGCGAGTGATGCCAGTGTCCTGTAAAATGGGTACTTGCTGCTTGCATGGCATGTGTGTTTGGACTCTGCCCTCACTGTGACCTTGATCTTTCTTTTCGCCATTGGGGTCCCTCTCTATTTTTATTTGGGACCTGTCTACATATCCATGATAGGAGTTCTTTGTGTGCTCCATGTGCTGCTAACGTTTTCTTTCGCCCATTCTATGACTTAGCTTGTCATCCTCTTTATTCTGAATAATAAGTCCTTGTAGTCTAGTTTGACTTGTGGTCAAACGTATCATTTTTCTGTATGGTTAGTTTTGTTTTTTTTTAAAGGTAATCTTTTTTTTCTTTTCCGGTACCAGGAATCAAACTCACAACCTTGCGCTTGCCAGGCAGGCGCTATACCACAGAGCTAAATCCCCAGCCCTTTAAAGGTAATCTTGTCTGAGAAATATTTCCCTACCTTCAGGTCAGGATGATAATCCTTATCATTGTCTGAATACTTTGTACTTTTACTTTCTATACATGTGTCTGCAATTTATTTGAAGTTGATTTTTGCATGGAGTGACCTGGGGGTCTATTGCTATTCTTTCCACAGGGGGCGGCATAAAAAATGTGCCAGCCCTGGTTATTGAAAAGGACATGTTGTTGTGCTGTGTGGCACCAACATTTGGGTTTGTTTTGGAGTCTCTTTTCTTTTCCAGGGATCTATTCGTCTGACCCTGTGTCAGTGCCACAGTCTTAATTATCATGGCTTTCCAACTTTTCTACAAAAGCCATATATGTTCCAGTTTGTCTCATCTTTAAAAATAAAGCCTTTGTTTATTTATTTATTTATTTAATTATTTATTTATTTATTTATTTTTGGCCTTTTTTCTTTTTGAGACAGGGTCTTGCTATATAGTTCAGGCTGGCTTTAAACTCATGTAGTCCAGGCTGGAGTAGAACTCACAGCAATCCTCCTGCCTCAGCCTCGCAAATGCTGGGATTACAGGTGTGTTCCACCACATCCCACAATTTGCATAAATTTTCAAATCAGCTTGTCAAATTCTGCACATTCAGACTTATGTGCACACACAGACACACACACACACACACACACACACACACACACACAGAACCACCATCAAAAAAAAAGTTTAAATTCTCCAAACTGACTTACTCACTGAAATTGCATTGACTAAAATGAATTTGATGAGATTGGTGTGTAGTACTGAATCTTTGAACCCATTAAGTTGTTATATCCATCTACTTTAGAGTTACTAATTTTCACCGTTTGTCTTTTCTCTGTGCTTCTTTAGCTCCATTGCATGGGTTTTATGTATTATTACGATTATTATTGCATAGGATATGTATTCTGTTACCGTTCATTTTAAAGAGCTTTATAATTGGTTATGGTTTTGGTCCATGGATTAATGACAGAGGAGTTTCTTAATTTCTAAACAAATGAGAATTTGCTTGTTGTTGTTTTGGTTTTTTTTTTTATTTTTGTTTTTTGAACTTCACTTTTAGCATAAATGCATTATAATCGGTACATGCATACTTAATATCCTCTGTTGTACAAGTATATTGAGACTTGCTTTGTAACCTGGTATAGGTCAGTGTTTGCAAATTTTCTGTCCCTGCTTCAAACGCATTTCTATTCCTGAGTAGCTGGGTGCAAGTACATTAAGTTTGTAAATGGTCATACTGAAAACTTACATATGCTTACTGAGTTTTTTCTGCTTTCTCAATCACAGAGGTTATTTAAAATTTCTGCCTATGATTGTGGGTTTCTTTTTCTCTTTTGAGTTATGTAACTTTCATTTACATGCTTTGAGGCAGTTGTTTTTAGGTAAAGGTATGAAATACCCTGTTGTCATTAGAATGCATTCTCTAAAAATGTCTCTTTGCCTAATATTAATAGAACTTTACAGCTTATAGAGCTTCACAGCTTGTCTTGGGATGGATTTACATACCATAACTTTTTCAATTTGTTTATCTTCAACCTTTTTGTATGAGGTATGTTTTGTGTGAAGAACATCTGTTTTGTCTTAATCTGACAATCTTTGCATTTTAACTATTGCATTTAACCCATTTACATTTAGTATAATTATTATTGCTTTAAGCCTCTTTAAATGTTTTCACTAATTTTCCCTTTCTTGCCATTTTTTGGGTTCTTTTTAATAATTCTGGGTTTGTTTTTGCTTTTCTAGTTTAGAAGCTCTGTTTTCTTTTTCCTGTTTTATTAATGATTCCCTGAGAAATTTTAAAATGCATCTTTAAGCAAAGTCTTACATTTCTCAGGTATTTACTCCTCTTCCCAGACCACTTAATCCCCCTCAGCTTAGATGCTCTGGTTGTTATACTTGACTCTATTTTTAAAACCCTGTGCAGTGTTACTATAGTAGCCCATATTTTTTAGATCTGAGCATGTTTACCGCTTTCCTTGCCTTTCACTGCCTAAATCTAAAGAGGTTTATGTGATCCATCTGTCTGGGATCATTTTCCTCCTGCTTGTTGTCCTCCTTTTAGAACGTCCTGTCTCATGGATTCATTGGTGGGACAGTCCGAGTTTGTTTGAAAAGCTTTTCTTTGACCTCCATGTTCAGGAAAGCAGGTACCTGATGGCAAGCATTTACTGGAATAACTGCAGGATCCTGACATTTTAAGGCGTACACTTCCACTTTCTTCTACTCTTTCCAGCAGAATCCCTCCACTGTGTGCTGTTCCTGGTGTCTTGATCCTCTTTCTGCCCTCTTAAGGAGTGAATGAATCTTCCATGCTTCTGAAATGAAAAAGAGACGTGAGTTTCACCATCTTCTTAAACTTCCAGAAAACTCTTCTATTTTAATCTTCACCTTCAGGTCATTAAAGAGGTACCGGGATCTACCAGTGCCTGGGCTTTGGCAGGTCCTACAAGCTGAATTTCTTTTTTCTTTCTCACTGCTGCACAGAATCAACTTTCTTGGGTTTGCTGAATTAATTGCTAGAGCACCTTTTGCAGTCAGGAGATGTAGCCCTGTCGTTGCTTCTTGTCATTTGCCTTTCGGTTTTTGAAATTTTTTGCCCCTGTGGATTTATGCCTTTTTCAAAATCCCAGTGGAGCGTCAAAAGGGAATAAAAGTAGGAGTGTATTTATAAGTTTTGTGTTGATTTATGGTCACCATTTTCCCCCTTATTGCCAAAATCAATGGATACTTTGCAATTCTCATCTTATTAAAATTTGTAAGATTTCATCTTTCATCAGAATTAATGACTTCCTTCTTAACATACTGCTTTTTCTTGGCCTCGGTGTGTGACCTCTTGTTTTGTTTTTGTCCTGCTGCTACCCCTCTTCTGCCCTCTGCCCCTTCTTCTGCACAACTTGGGAATGTTGGGGGTCTCCGGGACAGGACAGCTCCTTTCTCCCTGTCTGATTTCTCTGCTATAACCCCACCATTTATCCTTTTATTCTTTCAGTGTTTATGGAGCACCTTTTACATCCCAGACCCTCTTCCGGGCCTGACAAACACAGGACAACCTCCGGGGAGGCGGTTGCCGCTGCCCAGGCAAGGGGACACCTCCTTGAGCCGGGACTCAAGACATCACTTTTTCAGCCACCTGCAGGACAGAACCGCCTCGGAGTTCTGTCCTCAGTATTTTCATGCTTCTAACTCACAAAGCCCTGCTGAGTCCAGGAGCAGCCTGCTTCATGAGTGCTGGGGTGTCTTACCAGTACTCAAGTTAGCAGGTCCAGAGTTAAACAGGGTTGTTCCTCGAATCTGTTCCCTCTGTCTGGACAGCAGGGAGATACTCTGTGTGTGCAGTTATTCAGATCAGAAGCCCAGAATTACTCCTTGTAAAGCGTCACTGTGTCTTGATTCTCCTGCACATGTGTGTGTTTTTTAACTGTTTAGGGATACAGTGATTGTAAGCTCAAGAGAAATTTCTCCTGTGGGTTCTTTGATTGTTTCATTAAGTATTCTTAGTGTGGCAGCAGTAGTATTTTGAATTTGTGTGGTTTATCCCATTCTTCAATACTTGCACATCGGGCATGTTTTCATTTTTAGTTTTAATATCCTGTGTTAAACAGCAGTGGATTCTTCAGGTGTGCCCTCCATCCCCATCACTCTGGGTGAAATGGCCCTGTCTGAGCATGTGCACTGCTGTGGATCGCAGGGAGGTGGAGGTGGTGGGGTGGGGTACCCTTGGATGGCCATCCGTTCCTGTGGAAATATGCAGCTGGAACTCAAGACATCACTTTTTCGGCCACCTGCCGGTCAGGACTGTCCCTTTGGGGGGGGATGAGGCTGGAGGCTTTGTGCCGTGCTTCTCAGAACTGGGATCGCCAGTCATTCAGGGAAGGGTGACAGCTCAGAGGAGAGCCTGGCCCTGGAGGCCCGCCCCAGGCGCTCCTGTTTTGGGACATGATCCAGCCAGCGCCCAGCTGTTCACTCCCCCACTCACTTTTGGGTCACCCACAGTAATGACAGAGTAGCCGGTGCCACTGGAAAATTCCAGCTCTACTACCACAGAGTCAATTTCTTATTTGTCAGTTTATTGTGGCAAGTGGGATTTTTTTGTTGTTGTTTCCAAATAGAAACAGCTGAACTTTATTTGAAGTGTTTTTCTTTTATTCTTTTTTGATCTGTGTTTTGATCGGTTGCTCTTGATGTGGGCACGTATATATCTATATCTATCTATATATATATTTTTTATTGGGGATACAGGGTGGGACAGAAATAGAGAGCCCAAACTAGGTTGTTTTGTGTTTTTTTTTCCTTCTTGTTCTTCCTTTTTTTGCATTGAAAGACCTCATTTGGAGGACATCAAAACTCACTTGCATAGAGAAATACAATTAATAGGAATAATAACCGAACAGCATTTTCCCCAGAATCCTGTGGCCCAGCACACCCCGATTCGAGTTCACCTGCTTCTTAACTTCCATGGCCCTTGCTGAGCCTCTGGGAGTACTTACTCTTGGGCTGTGGCATGGGACCTCCCTCGGGGTTGTAGGGCCTGCGACGTGTCACGTTTAAGTGCACCTCGTGGCTTCTCGGCACACTGGCATTCTTGCACAGCTACCCTCTGGCAGTGGTTCATCCTTACAAGAAGGGGCAGCTTCATCTGCAGTCGCACTGTGGGGCAGAGACGGAACTGCAGTAGTAACATCTCGGATCACACTGGAGAGTGCAGGGACAGCTTCACATACCTGGAATCACACACACATGCCCATGTGCATGCTGAGCCCTAAGTGTGAGTGGGAAGACAGCGGCACTTTAGGGATGAAGCATAGGAGAATGTGGGGATTATCTTGGGGCGACCAGAGATTCCTCAGCACAATGCACAGTGCACAACTGGGGAGCACTGGCCAGGCGAAGGAGCATTTGGCAAGATATTTGCATTGTAGCTGTGTGTGACAGAGGGCTCATCTGTAAATACTAAGAACACTATAGAACAGCAAAGGGTAAATAACTCACTTTTAAAATGGGCAGAAGACTTTTCTGCCACCCCACAGAAGAGGAAATCCACGAGTGCATACATTAGAGCCACAAAGGGACGGCAAGCATGCTCAGAGCCCAGCTGAAGCAGAGTGCGCAGCCCGAGCTGTAACCCATTGTTGGTGGGGTGCTGTCGGAACAAGTGCTCTAGAAGACAGGTGTGTGTCTGCCCTGTGAGCCAGCCCTGTGCCCCTGCGTGTGTCCCAGGGGAAATGTGTGCACATGTATGTTTTTCAGAAGACGTGTGCCACGATCTCCACACTAGCATTATTGCTAAGCACCGTGAAGTGGAAGCAGCCCAGGCGATTCCCAGTAGTGAGGTAGATACATAAGCCAGGGCACAGTGACCGGGGCACAGTGAACAGAGTGAGAAGTGCTCACTAACGTGATACTGAGCAGAAGGCTCCAGGTGGAAAAACTGCATATACTGTCTGATTCAATTTACCTGCGTTTCGGAAACTGGTGAAATTCACGTGTGGCAGTAGAAGCCAGAATAGTGTTTGTTACTCTGGGTGGAAGAGCAAATACGTTAGGGTCGGGCACATAGGGCCTTCCTTCCCGGATGCTATCGTGTTCTGAGTCTTCCTCCTGGGAGTCCTCCTGTGGGTGTGTACACAGGAAGGATTCATCCGAGTGTACCCTGCAGGTGTTGGCACTCCGTTGCACCTCAGTGAAAGTTTTTAGGTCTTGTATTGAGTGCTTTCTCCATCCCAGGCCTGTGTAGGTCCTTCCATATGTTCTTTTGCACAGTTTTCTAACAGTACTCTTCGTTGGGAGGAGGTACTTCCAGGTCACAAAGGAAGAAGCTGAAGCTCTGAGAGGTGATGTGGGCCGTCCCAGCTTTCGCAGCTCATGCATGTGGAGGCCAGGGTGCAAACCCAGGTGCGTCTAACCCTGCAGCACAAGGCTTTGTCCCAATTCAGGTGTCTGGGCTTCCACTGGGGTCTGTTACCCTCTTGCTCTACAGTGTTTCCATCAGGTGCTTTCCTAAGAGACAGGTGGGCAGGTCTGTGGCATGTGCGAACTTGAATCTCTCCTGCTGAGCCTCTAGCATGCACATAGTAGCCACTCAGTAAAATGCACTGCCTTGTTTTGACCTCTGATAGTAATCAAGGGTAGTCTTTCAGTACTGAGACAGGAGGGGAAGCGGGTTGGTCTTTTCCCACTCTTTCTGTCTTTGAGACTTGAATCCTGTCTGTCTCTCCTAGAGTTTTCCCCCAAACCCCTTCACTGAGCTGTGGGCCTTGGTGTGGCCGGGAGGGGTTTGATTGTGTTGCTCTGTCATGCCATGAACAAATCCCACAAACTACCTGTGTGTCTTGCTCCTGTACCCCCACGTTGGGGTGCACCCCAAATGGCTGCCATGGACCTGGAGGACAGTTACAAAGGAGGCCTCCAAAGCACCCTTTTTCCTGTAGTACTGTAATGGGTAAGATGCAAGAGACACCTTCTTAGGAGTGGGAAATGCTGGACGACAGTGCCGCATCTTGGGAATACGGGAATGTTAGAATAAACCCAAAAGCGTTTCGTTCTGAGCTCTTCTGGAGGGGGAGCCCGCTTGTGCAGGCCACCTGACAGCACTGGGCAGGAGGCTGCTCAGGGAAACGCCTTCAACACCTCCCTCAGCCCAGTGGCCAGGTCCAGTGTGGCTTAAAGGACACCTGTGGGTTCCACCCCAGGGAGGCCCTCATTCTGTATTGGATAATGCATGAGTTCAGCTCTGAGGATCCCTGCTTCTGGTCCTTACGGGACATGGGGGATGGTTTGAGGTGGTCAGTCTTTTCTCCGGGGCTGGGGTGGGATTCTTCCACTTCTCTTTGCCTCACTGCTTTGTGAAACAGCTGATAAACACTCAGAGCTTGTTCATTTGTTGAACTGAGTGAAGTAAAAACTAGAAAAATGTGGTAGTGCTGTTTTGCATTTAAACCCTAAACTTTTTCTGTGGCTTCCGTGGAATTTGTTTTTTTAAGACTGAGTCTCTCTTGGTCACCTGCTATGATTGGAGATCATGTGTAAACCAAATCTTCTGCCCACTGAAAGCAAACAAGTGCCCACAGAGGGGGCAGCTCACAGGGCATCTGGGAATGAGTGAGAAGCTGCAGCTTCGGGGCTGGGAGGTGTACAGCCCAAGCCCCATCCACAGATGCAGGAGCATCAGCATCTAGAGAGACACACACAGAGGGAGGCTGAGGAAGGCCTGTTTCACACGTTTCCCTGGTATCCTACCAACGACAGCCAGGGCGGAAGCTACAAGCCCAGAGTTGTTTGCTGGAATATATGTCCTTAACCAAAACGGCCTTTTTTGACTGTTCTGGCAGATAGCCAGTTGGTTAAGGCGCGAGCGTAGAATGAATGTTTCCAGTTGTGCACTATCCACTTTGTCTCTTGGTTTGTAGTTTGCGCTCCTCTTTTTTACACCCCTAGCGTCACTCAGGGGGCTCTGCTTTGTTGCATGGCCCAGCTTTTGGTCTTGCCTTGCCAAGTTGATTTGCTGTTTCCTGGGCTGTTTCATCAGCTTCCTGTGCTCCAGGACCATGGCCCTGCAGGCTGCTTCTCACATGGTCAAGATGCCGGGGCGATGGGGAGAGGGCAGTACTGACCCTGCAAGTGCTGCTCTCCCTCCCCACGACTGGGACCGGGCACAGCTGGCCTCCAACAGAGTAGAGGGACAGCGGCACGGGGGCTGCTTCCTGGGCTTTGCTGTCCATCATTTAGCTGGTGGATTTGAGAGGACCCTGTGTTTTCTTACGTGTATTTCTCAGCGAGTACTGTCAACTGTTTTAAGGGCCACATGTAACATTCAGTGCAAAGCAGAAACAAAGCCATCAAGTATCGTGCCCTAACTCAGACTCTGAAGGGCCTGCCTGTTGTAGCTGAGGAACGTTCACAGGACGTGTTCTCAGCTTGCGTCTCATTCCTAAAGATTGCTCAGCCTGAGCTTAGAGGAAATCCCTGTGTGTGTTGGAAATCCCTGCCCGAAGAGTTTCGTTTTAGTTCCCTTTTAGTTGTAGGTTTACTGGCCTACAAAAGTAATTTTAAAGTAGAAACTGCAGCAAATGATTTGTTTTTCAGAACTGTTTCCTCAGATAGTACTATACAGAGTACGTACCTTGTACTCCTGGTGTGTTTATTGCGAAGAGCTCAGCACAGAAGAACGTTGTCGTTCCTAACTAATGTCAAAAATGTTACACCTGACTTAGGATAGGCCGCAGAGCAAGCTTAGGATAGCCTGGAGTTGACATGTGCGGCCCCTGTGGGCTGCACTGATCCCAGCTCCCCTCAAACAGCGCCTTTTACAGTAGTCGTGCACAGCGCCACCCCATCCCCGGTGCTTGATCATTATGTCACACTCTGACCCCAAATGGCTTTACCAAGCCGTGTCACTGGCCACAGTCATCACATTTTACTGAGTCACCCAGAAGTTCGCAATCACAGCCATCCCCAGGTGTGAGATTTACTTTCACACGACTGCAGATTACAACAGCAGAGCGCATCTGAGTGCAGACTGGCTGCGAGGGGTTAGGGCACGCGTGCGTGGCAAGTGCTTGCCACTGAGTGGCACCGCCCACCCCTGCCTCGCCTCTATTTTCTTAGAGTTAATTATTTGCCAGTTTTTCTTTTCGCATTAGCTTTCTTTATTAAGAAGAATAGTGACTTTTGAATATAGTTAAGAAATTAATAAGTAACTTTTTAAATTGTAATGCTTAAATGCCATTGCCACACAGAAAATATATATTTTGTAAGAGTGGGTAAATTAAGTTAGGCATAGAGAAATATATTCCAGGTAACCATGACTAATTGTCAGAATTTTTGCCTAAAATAACTTCAGTCAAATATAGCAGTGACACAGGGGTCTGTCAAAACAGCGGTGTGCCACAACCATTCTGAACTGTTAAATAGTAACCCCTTGGCTGTTTTATTTTGAGACATTCTTACAGGAAGTGTTACGTTCTTTGTACTAGTTTGTTTTTCTGGGACCAACACATTTTTAAAAAGAAGAAATCTATTGGGTGTGTTTGATCCCTTGAAGGAGTCTGTGATCTCCCCTGGACCTTCATAAGCAGGTTCTCATTAATTCCTTGTGCACAAATGAAAGGAGCCACATGCTGAGCTCTGGGCCGCCGAGCTGAAGAAGATGTAACCCTTGGTCACGATCCAGGCAGAGAGATAAATCATTAAACAACACTTACAAGACAGTGCTCAGGGATGGAGAAGAGGAAAGCCCGGTCCTCTGAGAGCCTGACTGTGAGCAGCACATCTGTGAGGTTTGCCTCTCTGACACATGCCCTGGGCCCTAGACAACTTGGAAGAAAATGAGTGCTGCTTTTCTACCAGGAGTTGACTGCTCCATACTGAGTGTGACGTGGTCACTGGGGGGAAGGGAAGCCTCTGGTTGCTGTGGGCTTTCTTGTCCTTGTTCAGACATACAGCCTTCTTTTCTTAGATAATAGTTTAATATCTAGAAAATGCAAACTAATTTTCATGTGTGCTCACCTTTCCAACTCCAACCATTCTTCAGCCTGGAGGGTTCTGTGGTAGAGACAAGAACCCGACCCGTGGCAGCAGGCATTGCCAGGTGTGACCTGTGAGCTCAGCCATCGCTGACAGGTCAGCCTGCTCCCAGCCCACTGTGGCGGTTGGGGATGAATGTGCTGCTGGACTAACATGTAAAAACAGGTGTCTAAAAGATTGTCAGAGAACTGTGAAGAAAGGCAAGAAAATAATGTATGAACAAAAAGAAATGCCAGCCAAGCGATCAGAAACCCAAAAGAAATTCTGGAGCTGGAGGGTATAATACCTGGAATAGACTCACTAGAGGGATTCAAATACAGATTGGAGCTAGCATGAGCATTGGTGAACTTGAAGATGGGACAGTGGAAATTCTCAAGTCTGACAAAGAAAGGAAATTCAAGAAAAGTGACCAGAGCATAAAGTTTATGTGGGAACCATCAGGCCAGCCCACATACATTGTTGGAGTACCCGAGATAAAAGGGGATGAAAAAGGCAGAATAAAGAACCATTGCCTGAAAGCTCCCCAAATTTTATAAAAATGACTTGAATGTAAATGTGTAAGAAACTCAATGAACTCCAAGTAAGATGGACTCAGAGGGACCCACATTGAGTATATTAATCCGTTTTCTGTTGCTGGGACAGAATTCTGACAAACATAACTTAGAGGAGGACAGGTTTATCGTGGTTCATGGTTTCAGAGGTTTCAGTCCATGGGCTGGCTTCAAGGCAGAAACATTGTGGTAGAAGGGCCTGGTGGAGGAAAACAGCTCACCTCATGGCAGCCAGGAAGCAGAGAGCAGGGGAACAAGCTGGAGACGAGATACAATCCCTAAGGCCATGCCCTTGCAGCCCACCCAGATACACAAGAAATGTGCTTTACTTATCCTCTAGGTGTCTCTTAAGCCAGTCAAGTTGACAGTCAGGATGAAGGAGCACACTGAGACACTTTATAATCAAGGCTCTTGGAAAGCAAACAACTTAAGAGCATCAGTAAGACTATCATAGATTTCTCATCAGAAAGAAACTTTGTAGATCAATAAGCCATGTGGTGTTGTGTTCAAAATACTACAAGAGAAAAAAAAAACACTGTCAACCAAGAATCCTTTATCGCAATAGTTCTTTAAGTGGGAGGGAGAAATTAAGACTCACAGATAAACAAAAGCTGCAGGTGTTTCTTCCTGCTGCCCTGACCTAACAGAAATACTCAAGAGACCATTGCAGGGTGAAATGATGGCTCACTAGAATAAGGCTTAAAAGCCACATGAAGAAATAAATATCTCAATAATGGCAAATATATGGACAACTTGGAAAGCTCCATTATTATCACGTTTTCTAACTCCACATTTGTTTTCTGCCTAATTTAAGAGACTAATGCACTTAAAATAATTAGCAGTTTGGTGGGACACAGTGTACAGTTTTGTGACACTAACAACCAAAGGGGGAAACCCAGAAAGATTGGAGCCAGAGCTGCAAAGGGGCAGAGTTAGAGGCATACGAGTTACTGATGCGGAGCTGATGTAAATTCAACATAGAACATTTCAGCCTTGATGGCAGATGTGATCCCCATGAAACCACACAAAAGAAATGAACAGTGAATTTAAACCTTTCACTATTAAAAAAATTAACTGAACATGAAAGAAAATATTACTGCAGGAAATAATGGTCAGAGTGCTGTCATACAGAAAACCAATAGGAAGATAACATAAGTAAGTCCTTCCATTTCAGTGACCACTTTAAATGTAGATTGGATAATCAAGACATTAACACACTGAATAAGAACTTGATACAACTATATGCTCTGTACAAGAGACTCAAGTTAGATTCAGAGACACAAATTGGTTGAAATTGACTTTTTTTTTTTTTCGTACTAAGAATCAAACTGAGGACCTTGCCAGGCAGGTGCCACAGAGCTACATCCCCAGCCCCAAAACTGATATTTAAAACATGACATAAGCAAGTGATAATCAGTAAGGGCTGTGAGGGCTTATGTCAGACAAAATAGACCTGGAATCAGAAAAGGAATGGTATATTGATATAAAAAGTTCAGTACAGCAAGAAGAGATATCGCATCTACACATTTACACATCTACCAGACCAAAATCCATGGAGAGAAACTAAAGGAAAACACAGGCAGTTTTACAGTAATTTAGATTTTACAATAATTTAGAGATTCTATACCCCACTGTCAGTAATGGACAGAACAACCAGACAGAATACTGGGAGGGAAGCAGAGGACATAAACAGTGCGATCAGCCAGCTGGACCCGCAGCGGCTGCCACAGCATTCTGCCCCACGACAGCAGCCAGCGGTTCTTCTCAAATGTGCAGGGATGTTTTCTAGGACAGATGGTATGGTAGACCATCAGTCTCAGGGGATTTTAAAAGATAGACATAGGTAGTATCTTCTTTAGATGAAGATAGAAATCAATAAAACTGGAAAATAGTTGTGGAAGTTAAACAACTATTAATAAGTCAGAGAAATCATGGGAAAATTTGAAAATATTGTGAAATTAATGAAAATGAAGCACAACTTAGAAAAACTTAGGGGACACAGTGCAAGTGCTAAGTGAGAAAGTTATAGCTATAAAGACTTCCATTACAAAACCAGAAAGAGCTCAAATCAATGTACTATGCAACTTACAGAACTAGGAAAAAGTGGGACCCAGTAAATCCAAAGCTAGCAGAGGAAGGACAGAAAAGATCAGTACAGAGATGAGATAGAAAATGTACACAAAGTAAAAAGTGTTACGTATGAAAATAGAAAAATTGTGGAGAAAATCTTGAAACCAAAAGCTGATTCTTCTAAAAGATCAACAAACTGACCAACAAAGAAAAAAGGCTCAGATTACTAAAATCAGAAACAAAATCGGAGCTGTTCCGCTAATTTTATTACTCCACAGAAATAAAAATGGTTGTGAGAATACCATGTGCCTTTGTACACTAACAAATTGGATAACCATAAATAAATTCTTAGAAAGTAGAAACTTACTAAATTGTGAAGAAATAGAAAATCCTGTATCAGTAATGGAAGTCTTCCCTCAAAGAAAAGCCCTGCACTGCATGGTGAATTCTACCAAAATTTAAAGAACACCAATCGTCAAACTTTTCTAAAATATTGACAAAAGGGAGACATGTCCTAACTCATTCTATGAGATCAGTATTGCCCTGATAAGAAAGCCGGATAAAAACACTTGTCTGAATGGAAAACTACCAACCAGGGTTCCTTTTGAATATTGATGCAGAAATCCTCAGCAGAATACTAGCAAACTGAATTCAACTGCGTGCCAAAAGATGGTACGCGTGACCAAGTGAGATTTATTCCTGGAATGTAAGCATGGTTCACCATACTGAATTTGACAGTATTAATATACCACATTAACAGAGTGAAGGAAAAAAAAACTACATGATCAGTTATCCTTAGACAGAATCAGCATTTGACCGAATTCAACATCCTTTCATGAGTAAAAGCAGTCAGTAAACTAGCAATAATGCAGCTATCTCAACAAAATAAAAGCCAAGAATGAAAAAGCCACAGCAAGCAGCGTAGTTGGTGGTGAAAGACTGACACTTTTCCTCTGGGTTAAGGAACAAGGCAAGGCCTATGTGCCTCCTTCCTTCAGCACAGTAACTAGGGGTTCTGGCCAAAGCTATGAGGCAAGAAAAACCAAATCAAAGGCATCTAGATAGGAGAAGAAGAAGTAAGTTATTTCTGTTAACAGATGATAGGATATGTGGGAATCCCTGAATATTCCACAACAACACTGTTAAAACTAATGAATGAACTCAGCAAAGTACCCATATACAAAGTCAGCACACAGAAATCAGTCGCACTTCTATACACTAATATTGAGCAATCTGAAAAGGAAGTTTCATAATTCCATTCACAATTGTATCACAAATAATGATATACTTAGGAACTTATTTACCTTGTACAATGGAAACTCCAAACTTTCACCTTTAAAGGACATTAAAACAGACATAAATGCAGGCACATCCCATGATCTTAGAATGGAAGTTCTTTTGTTGTTTGTTTTTTGTTTTGTTTTGTTTTTTGACAGTGTCTCACTGTGTGGTTCAGGCTGGTCTTGAAAAAACTGTATAGCCCAGGCTGGCCTCGAACTCATGGCGATCTTCCTGCCTCAGCCTCCCAAGTGCTGGGATTATAAGTGTGCACCACCACAGCTGACAGATTGAAGGTCTTGGTGTTGTTGAAGTGTCTATACTTGCCACAGCAACCTGCACATTCAGTACATCCAGGACATTATATAAAAAGAAAAGAAAAAATGGAGTATTCACATTTCTTGATTTTGCTGCTTAGTACAAAGCTATTAGGAATCAAAACATTTGGTACTAAAAACAGACCAGTGGGGTAGCAAATAGAGCCCACAAATAAATCTTCCCATGTGACTTAAATAGGGTTCCAAAATCATTCAATTGGAAGAGACAGGTTTTCTAACACATGGCTCTGGGAAAATAGGAAAGCCATATTTAAAAATGAAATTGTTACATTACCTAATATCGTACATAAAAATAAAAAGTAGAACAAAGACCTAAATGTAACAACTAAATTGTAAACTCAGAAAAAATAGGATAAAAGCTTTTCAGTGTAAGATTTGGCAATGATTTCTTGTTTTTTGACACCAAAAGCACAAGATGCAAAGAAGGAATTTAAAAATTGGCCTGCGTGAGAATTTGGTTTTTTCTTGCATCAAAAGAAAATATAAAATGGTAAAAAGGCTGACCATGGAGTGAGAGAGCATATTTGCAAATCTTGTTTCTGATAAGAGAGTCACAATCAGAATTTATAGGGAACTTCTAAAAATTAACAAAGAAACAACCTGATTCCAAAATGGGCAAAGGATTTTAATAAACATTTTTTTTCAGAGATGATACATAAATGATCAATAGGCACATGCAGAGATGTCCCTGTCTGTAATCCATAGGGAAATGTGCATGGAAACACCTGGATACCACCCACTGGGGATGTTCACGGTTTAAAAAACAAGTAACATTTTGCAGCAGTGTGACAAAATCATGACCTTTGTGCACTGTTGGTGGGAATGAGTATGTAAACACCAAGGAGAACTGTGAGAGTTCCGCAGAAAGTTAAAAGTAGAATGAACGTGCGATCCAGCCATTCTGCTTCCAGATCGGATATATGCCCGAGTGTTCAGAGCAGGGACTTAAGAGACGTTTATCCATTTGTGTTCTTAGCAGCACCATTACCATAGCTAGACAGTGGGAGCAGCCCAGGTTCAAGGAAAGAAGGAAAAGCAAACAAACGGGGTCTGTCCGAGCAGTGAGATACTGTGCAGCCTTAAAATGGAAGCCAGTTTCTGAACAGGCTACAGTGTGATGAGCCTTAAGTACATTGTGTGTGGAGGGGAATAGCCGGTCACAAAGATGTGTCCTGTGTCAGCCTGCTTAGAGAGAAACTTCGAGGAGTTGAAATCACAGAAGCAGCAAGTGGAATGGTGCTTACGAGAGCAAAAGAGTTGTGGTTGTGAAGGGTAGATAATACCATGAGTGTATTTACTACACTGATACACTTTCATCACTGATGTACTTAGACGTGGTTATATGTTATATTTTGTTGTTTGCTTATTTGTTGCAGTACTGGCCTATGCTAGACAAGCGCTGTAACACTGAGCTACACCCCAGCCCCTTTGTTATTTTATTTTGAGACCGATCTCCTGAGTTGTTCAAGCTGGCCTCAACCTTTCAACCCTCCTGCCTCAGCCTCCATAGTAGCTCAGATCACAGGCATGCACCACACACCCAGCTAGTATGTATTTTCCTACAATATAAACGTGGACGAAAAGAGAAGACTTGTGTTTGTGTTCATTAAACAGATGCCTACATCGTGATTACATTCTCCAGACATTGGAATGTGTGATTAACAGTTTCAGCTTTTGTTTATATCTAAATCCCTTGCTGTAGTCTCAGTTTAAGGATCAAGAGGCCTATTGTTGATGGAGAAGAGGAAGAACATGTTAAAGTGTTAACGTTTTTATAATTGAATCGCACACACATACGCAAAGAAAGAATACCAGTGCTTTGGAAAGCTTAAAAGAGGCCGAGAGGTCAAGGAAGAGTCTTAGAACTTAATGTCCCCGCCAGAGCTGCTGTGGCATTGAAATAGTCTCCAGTGGCTTTTATTTCCAGAGCCTGCTGGAGTCCGTGCATGTTCTAGACTTCCGTGGCAGGTTGTTGTCCATAGAGATGGAGGCAGGAGTGTGCCTCCGGGGTGAGGGGTTCCTCAGGTGTCGCCCTCCACAGGGGAAGAAACCAGGCTGCCTGCCACCCTGGTGTCTCTCTTCCTGCCAGAAGTAGAAGCAGACAGCACCAGCGACAGCCAGCGCATCCTTCTCAGTCTCTTTTGTACATACGTGGCCACATGTGCCTGGCTGCAGGGAGGGCAGGGGACACGGAAGAGCCACTCCACAGGGCCTAGTGAGTCACAGTGCAGACCACCCAGAGCCAGTGACTTCGGCAGGGACAGCGTGCCAGCTGCCGGCCCTTGAGTGTGCAGGCGGGAGCGGGCAGGAGCGCTCAGGCCCGTCGGCGCCTGCCCTGTCTTGTCGCTCGTGCGCTCCGCCAGAAGCGCCCGTTGTTTGTGTTCTTCATTTAATCCCTGCGCTCAGAACTGCTTCTGACCCTTGGCTATACTTTCTTAATTCTGAAATGTCATTAGTGCTAGAGAGCACTAATCTCTTGTAATTTAAATGGGATTACTTACTTTTTCTGCTCCCACTTTTCATTTCATTTTAAACTGCTAGATAGTAGCTCCTTCCACAGGTGTTTTGCAGAGCTGGTGGCTGTGGGTTGGTTTTGTCATCTGAGATTTCTTTGGAGAGAAGGGACCTGTTTCAGGATTGCATATCCTGCCATGCCTTTCCTTGATTTCTAGGCAGTATAGAAACCTGCAGCCAGGGTGGCAGGACGACTGTTCTCTGTCCCTTCCAGAGGCCATGCACCGGCCACTGAGGGCATGAAATGGGGTGGGATGCACCCTGGCCCCTTGGGCTGGGGGCAGATGGTGGAGACAAGCTGCCCATGTCTTGGCCCTGGTGCCCGCTGCACATGGTGTGAACCTGGACAGGTTTCTCCGCTTCTTTGTGTCTTCTTTGCTTTTCCATTAGTAGGATGAGGGTAACCATAGAAGTTTTGTGAGGATTGAATACTTTGTGCCAGCATGTTGTTCCTGGGGTGGTAGCTCTGCTGTTTTTGTTTTGTTTGTTTTGTGGTACGGAGGACTGGATCCTAAGCTCTCACACTGAGTTATGTTCCCAACCCTTTTTTAATTTCTTTCCTTTAAGGCAGGTACTCACTAAGTCATTCAAGCTGGGCTTAAACTTCCAATCCTCCTTCCTCGGCCTTGCAGAGTGCTAAGGTGAAAGGCGTGCTCCACCATGCATGGCTTGATGTTATTTTCATTATTTTCCTGTTATAATTTTTGGCGATCAGCTGATGGGCTCATTTTTTAGCTCACACGGGGAGCGCACTGTAAGCCTGTACCTGCACCGAGAGTAGCCAGTGCTGCAGCCGAGCTGGCTCATCAGATGACTGCCTTTAAAGAGTACCCGGTACGTTCAAAGCACCCTCTTTACCTGGCCTTGAGCGTCCCAAAAGTTTCTGCTGTGTCTCCCCTGCCTTCCATTCTTAGACCTGTCTGTCGTCAGGCATACAGCTCAGCTACTGTGTCTCTTAGATGTAATTATCATGTGCTGGAAGCTTGCTGTCCACCTAGATGGTCTCTGCAACAAGCATGAAGACTGACTTTGTCCTAATGCTGTATATCCTCATGGAGTTACCAAACGGCTACCCCCAAGCCAGGTCTCACAGAGAATCAGGGCAGCCATCCCTTACCAGGAGGCAGGAGTCAGGCACCAAGGGGCAGATCATTAAAACATTCCTACCCCTTTTGTGCCAGGAGCAGCGGTGACAAATACGGTAGGAGGCCCAGCAGCCAGGAGTCCAAGGCAGTGCACAATGCCCAGAGTGACGAATGGTACTAGGTGAGCGTAGGAGAGGCCACCCTGCCCCGGCAGGCTCTGGCCCTTGCTCTTGCATGGGTATCAAGCCTCTGCTACATGCTGTGAACATGCCGGGTGCTCTGCTGAATGTGCCACGTGCAGTAACCCCGAGAGAGTCTCAGATGTGACATTGGAGCCTGCCCTGAACACAAATGGAACCACTTGGCGGCCCTGGGCGCTTTCGTGTGGTTTGGGTCAGAAGTGGTATTGGTTGTTTCTGATCCTGAAACCTGTAGTGCGATAGGGATGCCAGACTGTGACTGCGTCCACCACGAGCTGCTTTGAAGTGGTCACTAAAGTGATTCCAGAACTCACAGTGTGCAAAATTAGTTGCAGTGCTGTAGGATCCTTTGCCACCAAAGCCCGTGGGTGTGAGATACCTGCGAGCTCGGCCTTGGCCACAGAGGCTTTGGAGTGGGAAGCTTGTATGATGACTATGCTGGTGGAGTGAACCCTGTCGTCTTCCCATGACCTCACTGCCAGCTGGACCAGCCTGCGGTGACTGCTCCTTCACGCCCTGGACACTGGGCACCGCACATCTGGGGCTGGGGTGGGCGGGGAGCCTGTGGGGGGCGTTGGTGGCAAGGTCCTTCGCCGGGAACTGGAGCCTCAGAAGGGGTCAGGGTGAGGCAGCTGAGCTCTCCCTCCAGAGGTCATTTTAGAGGAAAGGAGTGCATGTGACAGGGACAGCAAATGCGGCCTTCCCTTCCCAAGGTCTGTGACAGAGATGCCACTTTTCTGGGGACAGCTCTGTGGTCTGCAGTTGTATCCGGGCATGTGGCTGGGACCCTGATTGGTTGCATGCCATGAGACACGCAGGTGACATGCAGCGCTGTCCTTGAACACTCCAGGCATGCATGTCCCTCCTGTTAAAATACAGAGCAGGAAATGAGGTCCCAGTGGACCAGCACCCTGGAGCGGAAGCCGGAGCCCGCGGCTGGTGTGCAGAGGTGTTGTGCACAGGGAGCGCTATGTAGGGCCTGCCCCTCTGCACCCCGAGGCAGAGTGTGTCGTTGAACCCAGGGACCAGGCGTGTAAAAAATGCTGAGAACCTGAGGTAATGATAGTAGACGAAGGCAAAGCCAAATAATGAGGAAATACCTCCTGAGCTCCAAGGAAGGATTTCCCGTCCCAGTGCCCCCCTCCCTCCTGCTGTGTGCCTTTTTGCTGCCCCTGAACCCCAACTGCCTCAACTCTGAAGGTCCCTGCCCCTGAGCAGCGCTGGGCCGGGCGCCCCTGCTCCTCCCAGTGGGCCGATCTGTGCATGGAGGGCAGCCAGGGCTCCTCCCCTTGCTTTGGTCCAGTGCCACCCTTGCTCGTTTCCTCTTGCATGATGGAAATGGGCATGTTGGGTTTTTACTCAAAGAAGGCATTTGCAAAACAGTTTAAAGACTACTACTTCATACTGTGAAAAAGTCTGCCGTTTTATGGTGGTCGGAGAAGATACTTCTCGTCCAGCTATGGCAGAGGTGTTTACCATTCACCTTTTCTTCGAGGAAAGCTTTTTGAAGCAAAGTAAGCACCTACCTGGCTTGGAAAGGCCCAGTGCGCAGGCTTCTTCTGATGAGTGCCTGTCTCAGCCCAGCATCCCGAGGACCCCACTGCCTCAGAAGGTTGCACAGCCTCTGGTCCTTTGCCTCCATGGGTTTGTTGTCTAAAGAGAGCTTTCAACCTATGGGCTGGAAGCAAAAATAAATGCTTGTTACCCAGAAGTACCCACTTATGTAGTATGAAAATACATGCAGGTATCTATGTAGGAAAAGACAAAAAAAAAAAAAAAAAACCTTTAAACAGACTAAATTGTTTTCATTTAAATAATGTTTCACCCCCAGTACTTTTAATAGTTCATTTATGTATTCATTTGGCAAGTGTCACTTGGTGCTTTCCCTGTTCCTGGCCGGGGTCAGTGGCTTCCTGAAGGGGGCCACGTGGTGCATGTCTCTGCTCTGCAGCTGCCATCTCTTCATGGCCACAAACTCTGCTGTCCTTGCTCAAGAGCAGACCCGGACAGCCAACGTGTGGGTGACTGGGTCTGGCCAGGGGCCAACAGAAATTTGTGGACACTGAAGTTTGAATTGATTTATTTTCGTGTGTCACACATTACTATTGTTCTTTTGATTTTTTCCAATCATTAAAATGTATAAGAACTAAAAGAAATACAGTGGCACCTTGGGTCATGAACTGAATTTTTTCCATGATTCTGGGGAAGATGGCTAAGTTCGTGTTTGTCACCCGATAGGGAGTTCGTGAACCAAGGTACTGCTGTATTTGAAAGTATTTTTGTTGTGTGTGTGGCCCTGTTCTCAGAGCTTCCTGGGGTAACCGTGGCCTTGCTCGGGTCAGCAGCAGAAGCTGAGGCCTGCAGAGAGTATTGCCTAGTGTTAGATGAAATCTTTCTTATCAAGTAGTGCCAACCTTGCCCTTTAACTCCCCTGACTGCTCTTCAGCATTGTGTCTGGCATGTAAATCCGCTGGCCAGCTCTGTGCTGGTCTTGGAGTTTTCCCAGTTCTGCCGTGCATCACCCATCTGCTCCAAAGCCGTGGCTCAGTCTGACCCCTGTGCCCGCCACGTGGGTCCCACACACCACTTGGGCACAGGTGTTTTGGCTGCTGCCTTGCTGGCTGCTGAGCCAGTACTCGGCGCTTCCTGCCCCGCAGTCCCTGTGACCCGGGTCATGACACCGGCAGGTTCTGCCAAGGCGCTAGCCAGCGCCGTGGAGCCCTCGGTCAGCGCTGATTGCAGGTTCTTTCAAGGCAGTTTTGCAACAAATAGGCTTATGTCTTCTATTTGTAGTAGCTATGGAAACGCTCGGAAGCCTCTGTCCAAAGCTGAGCGTACAATAAAGCACTTCAAGTGTTGGTAGGATTAGAGACTTGGGAAGATGTTTAATTTTCTCCCTGACTCTTTCTTGCTCACTGCCTCCTTCGGGAGGGACAAGGGGGCAATGTGAATATTAACTGGGACTTGCTTTAGTCTCCCTCATGACCCTGTGGACCGACTAGGTCCTCATCCACCCTCCGGCCTCCTAACAAGGAGCCATGCATATTCATGACCCGGGGCTGGGATCACACACATTCTTAGGCTGCATCTCACAGTGTTCCCCTTCTGACTCAGTTTTGTGCAAGGGCCCTTTTTTCTGGCCAATGCGTGCTAAGTCACAGTTAGGCAGGAGTGAGACACTGTGCTGCCCTGTTGCACGGGAGAGTGACTGTAGATAGTGGTGGCACATACTGTGTTTCAGAGAGCAGACAGAAGAGTCCTGAGTCCTGTAGAAATGGCAAGTGTTTGGGGGGGTGGGTATGTTTGCCCAGCTCTAAATATCATATAACGTACACATGTATTGAAGCAGCATTCAGTACCCCGTATTTATGTGCAGTTTTTATGTCTTTGTGTATCAGTTTTAAAAATTAAGTTAAAGAATGAGAACTACAGCCTAATACTGGATAAAAATAATACCCTCAATTTCTAAAAAAAAATTTAGAAAGGAATAACTATAAAAAATGGATTTTGAATCTGAAACCCTGGACAGTAGTACCCAAATCTCTCAGTGGATGTTCGGATAAGCAGGGGATCCTTGAGTGGCACTGCCACACAGGTGAGCCACCGCACTGCTAGTGTTCACCGGGGAACACAGGGCACTTCCTGGAGTCTGCAGCACCCAAACTCCAGCCTCACGACATCCTCCTCAGGACCGCCACTGACAGGCACAAGTATAAACATCCACTTCAATAACAAGGGCTGTGCTTCGCCATCCCTCACTTCTGCTTTTCAGGGTGCTGCAGAGTCGGCTCCAGCGCCCCTCCCCACACCTCCACATCTCTCTGCACTTGGAATGTCTCTTCTGCTTGAGCTTCACCCTGTTTCTGTGAAGTTGCTGATCCTGCGACGTTTGTCCCAAAGCGGTTGCCGCAAGATCCAGCTGCGGACAGTCTTGTTTCCCTGGCCCCCTTCTCCCTATCAGTGATAATAGGCATCATGCCAGTCTCTTCTGCAGAAGTCAACCACCAAACTCTTCGAGGCGGAATCGATAATAAAATGTCACGCTAACAGTGTTCTCACAAAGCACAATAGAAAAATGCCCCACACCCCTGCCTGAGGTGCACAAGATGGAAATCACTGTTGCACCCCATCCACATGGGAATTCTGTCGTTTGGTTTCTGGTGTTCTGGTCCAGCTTCCTTGCCTGGGTCACACTCGTGTTGGCCTACTTCCCCTTAATCCATCAACCTGGCAAAGCCTGAGTCAGGAAACCATAGACGAAGCGAGCAGCTGCAGCCTGTATAGGTCGCTGCGCCCCACCGCACGGCGCGCTTGCCTTTGCATGGCCAGCACCACACTAGCTTAAAGGAAAGACAGGTGAACAAGACACCAGCTGTCGCATTACAAGAAGTTCACAGTCATGAGCGCAGACAGAAACACAAACAAGCAGTCACTGCTTACATGATTTCAGCAAACACCTATTGAGCTTGGCACTGTGTGCAGGGAATTGGACTGGGTGCTGGGCACATGGAAACGCACCCCGTGCTGCTCCTGCCCTTGGGGTGCTCACACACACACACACACACGCAGGCAGGCAGGTACAGTGTAATAGGACGAGAGTGGTCTGGAAACCGGCGGCAGGTGCAGCCAACCTCAGCTGGGTCGAGGGACCCCAGGATGCTAACCAAGAGAAGTCTTGCTGGAGGAGGTGGTACTCAGTGCACCCTGGTAGAAAGGAAACAGCTGGTGCCCGTGCAGGCCAGCTCCTGGGTGGGGTAGACAGCCCATTGATGTGAGGGGACTCTCCTGGCGAGAGATGTGTCAGGCCGTGGTGTGAGGGGACTCACCCCCAGTGGGTGAGGTAATTGATAACATGAAGGTCTGGGCGTGGTGCTGTCATTTGCAAGGGTGTGGGATTCTTCAGTGACCCAGCGACTGGCCCCCATTGCAGGAGCTCACAGTGCACCCTTGGGAGGCTCAGGTCCTCCTCTTCCAGTTATGTCCCAACCAATAACCAGGAAGCTTCAGAAAGAAGGAAATGCCTTGCTTCTGTCACTTACAGTTACACACACGGACCCAAATCCCCCACTCACACACTTGCGTGTCTGCATTCACCTCTTCATATTTGTTCCCTGGTCAGTTCTTGTCATAGCCAGTGGCCCCCTTTTTTTCTGCAGAAAGGGAGAAAGGGAATTTGTGTGATGATAGTGTCATCCTGCGTGAATTATTACCCGCTGCTGTGAAGCGGACGCTCAGTTGAGACTGCCAGACACCTGGAAACCGCACTTCTGTTCCCTGTACTGGCACATAGGAGAGGTTTGGTGACTGTGGAAAAGGGGAATATTTAGAGTAAGGCTTTATGCCGCTGAACAATTCTATGGGTTGTGACTACAAAAGAAACACACCCTTATAAAGGACCTGGGCTTTGTCACGAAGGGTGACAGACAAATGGCCAGATGAGAAAGGACGTCCCCGCCATGGGTGACTCAGTGTGGCGTCAGCATCCGTTGGGCAGACGGTGCCTCTCCTTGGCCATCTGGGCAAGGCCAGTTGTTTATACACACAAGTGGTTATGGTGATAAACCTTCAAAGACCCGTCGGGACGTTCACCCAGCGGTCATGGTTGGGCCTCTTCTGGCGCCTGTGTCCAGGCCCCAAGGCCACACGCACACATGGGCCCGTGTTGTGCCTGCCTGGTTGGAGGAGCTGGGATAGGCAGGCCAGGCTGGGCCATGCTTGAGGCGTCAGGGCCTTCCCATGGGCATCCAGGAGGGCTCAGCAGGATTGTGAACCAACTTAGGTGCCCTTCAGGGTCTAGACTGGAGAAACCTTCAAAGCCTCCAAACCCTCTTGAATACCCCTGCTGTTGATGTTTCAGCCATCTGACTTGCATGGAAATTTCATTTCTGCTGCTTTCTATGAGGTTACTGAACCAGATTTTTAAAAATAAACAACAAAAAAAACCTAGCTAGATTCATTCCCTTTCTCAGATAACTGCAAGAAAGATCCAGCAGCTTTGTGGCTTCTTACTTTAGGCTGGGGAAGTAGAGGTGACCCAGAAGCAGTCCTTCCCATGGTGTGGGGCACCACGCAGACCAGAGCTTGGCTCTTTAGCAGTTGATCTGATACCGTTTGGTTGTGGCACTGCCCAAGTGGGTGCCTCTGGTCATCCCAAGGGGAAAGGACTTCCTTTTCTGATGCCCCTACCCGTGGGCAGGCAGACTGCTTTCTCTGGAAGAACTGTTTATAAGAATCCCTCCCTCAGCCCCGTCATCCTCTCCAGACCAGGGCACGGTACCCCAGCCCCGTCCCCAGTGGTCTCTTAGGGGCCCTTGGCTCCTGCTGTTGAACGTGGGTCCTTATAACCATTTCCATGAGATCCTTTGTTGAAGGCAGTGCAGTAACAGTTGGTGATTTCCCCAGGGCCCCACAACCCCTGGCAGCTAAGCCTGATTCCTCAGTAAATAATGCAGCAGTGCTGCGATAGTCTTCCTGGCTGTCTGCAGTTAGAGGTGCAGGACAGTGAGTGGGACAGTTCAGTTGAGGTCCAGGCACAGGCAAGCAGCGAGTGTCACATGCTTTGTGAAGCTTGAGAATTGAAATCTGTCAGAGGCCTTCTAGCTTCATCTCTCAGACACTAAATGAGGGAGATGCCACAGTGACTCCTGGGAAATCATTCTTACTGATAATTAGGCTTCCTTGAAACAGAACAACTTCCTGTCTGTGCCCCAACATCTCTGTGATCAGGTCTATAGGATCCTCTTGTGTCCATAAACCTCAGTGCTCAGTGTTCCCATGCATGCATGCATTCATTCATAGGACCCTGAGGAAGCTGCTGCAGCCATCAGCCACTGGGCATCACACTTGCTGGATACAGGTGTGCATGCGTGCGTGTTGTGTCTGCTGCATGTTTTCTGCTTTGGACACATTTGTGGCATACAACCCTCTGGGAAACCTTGCCGGAGGTTGTGGATTATTGCTATCACCAGGTCCCCTGATCTGTCCTAGTCGTGCCCGTGTGCAGTTGATTCCTTCACTCGGCTGCAGTCCTGACCCAGTGGGTGGTGTATGCCATCCGCAACCTCACCGAGGACAACAGCCAAAACCAAGATCTGATCGCCAAGCTGGAGGATCAGGGCCTGGCAGATGCCTCGCTCCTCAAGAAGATGGGGTTTGAAGTTGAAAAGAGGGGGGAGAAGCTGATCTTGAAGTCCACTCGTGACCCCCCGCCACGGTAAGGGTCCTTGTGTGGGCTGTCTTATGTTTGGTCACAGGGCTGTTCCCACACCCTCCAGTGTGATCACCCAAGAGGACCCTGAAGCGGGCTTCGGCAGTTTGTTCAAGCTTTATGTTGCCTCTTTCTTCAGAGGGTTAAATTGTCAAGCTCTTCCTGGGGGAGAAATATAGAAAGCATACCAGAATTTATCCACAGTCTAAGCTGGGGATAGTGGTACATACCCATACTCCCAGCTGCTGAGGAGGCGGAAGTAAGAGGATCAAAAGTTTGAGGCCAGCTTAGGTAACTTGGTGAGACTTGGGGAGAAAATAAAAAGGCCTGAGTATGTGGCTCAGTTGGGAGAGTATTTGCCTACCATGTGTAAGGCCCTAAGTCCAATTCTTAGTACTGCTAAAAGGAAAAGAGAAAGTTACACATGGTCTAAAGTACATTTCTGATAGAAATTAGGTTTTCTGTCAAAGATAACTGATGTTCACTGCCATTAAAGAAGCAGAAAACCCCTTGTATGACATTGGATGTGCTGTTTCAGGTTTCTGCTGGTTACATGTGAGCATTGTTCAGACTTCTGCGGTTTTGCCCTGTCTGATGATTCTCATTGTATTTTTTCATTGTGCTTCCTTTTCTTCTTAGTGATTGAACTCTCCACCCAAACATCTGAACTCTCACAATGTGTTTTGTGGAATTTTCATCCTCGCAGTATACGAAACTGCAGGTGTCTGAAGATGTCCAAGTCCACCTTTGGGAACCTCTGAATCCTTTAGGTAATAGAGCTCAGTGTGTGCGAGCTATAAGTGAAAGTGCCCAGTTTTGCTTTCTTTGTGTGCATTCAGTGTAACTGTCTGTGTGCCTTTGTCCCTTGGGTAGCGTATGCGTTTGCGTTGTAGGCCGTACTTAACTGTGGCAGCAGATAATAAATCTTCTCTCGGGGGTGCAGCCCTCATTTGTCAAAGCCTGGGCCGTCTGCTTGCATTCTGTGCGTCATTTCAGATGGAAGTCACTCTGCGCCCTCACCTTGCCTCTCCTCGTTGGGTTTTCTGAATGCTGGCAGCCAGTTGAAGTAGTTTCTCACTGTGATTAATTCTAGCACGCTCTTTTCACCCCTTCTGCCTTTCCAAAACATTGACAAGACTCATTTCCAGTTAATTAGTTCGAGAACCCACCCTCCTCATGTTAGATGCTGTGTTGTCACTGAGCCCTGTCCTCTGGAATGTGGGGGAGTGAGGGTGCGGACTGTGGGCCCTTAACTCTTCCCGTCCCAAGTCATCTCACAGTCAAGGAATTTGCCCCATCCAGCTAAAGGTGAAGACCTGCGTCTGACCGACCTTCACGCCCTTGTTATAGAGGAAACAATATTTTTATCTACTGCTTGGTGTCTAGCTTTCCATCTCCCTGCCTCCGCTTCACGTCTTATCACAAGTGGAATGGATGAAGGAGCACTAACTCTTCGTAACTACCTGGATCGCCAGGAAAATGGCCAAATGAGCGAGTGGTCGCACCATGATCGCCTAGCACGAAACTAGTAGATTCAGATTTTTTTCATAACCCCTGTGTTAAAACTTCTAAAACAAGCACAGTGGAGACCCTACCAAAAGTTTTATGAGCTAAAATAAATGCTTCTAAAATAAAATGCTTCTGAGTTTCTTGGTAGCCATGCTCGATTCGCTTTGCAAGAACAACCTAAGCCTGTTGAGAGGGAAACAGCAGCGCTCCCGTATGCCATCCAGGGAGCTTGCGTGACTGTGAGGAAACGGTAGCTTCTGGCATTGCGGCACTCTATGAAATACCCTTTCCCCCTTGTGTTTGTGACGTTTTACCTGCAAAGAAGCCACCACAAAATGTAAAACATGTCAAGAAGTCACGGTGTTCTGGGCCATGAAGAGTTAAAATCCCCCTCTCCTAGAGGCCTGGCCAAAGGCAAAGCAGTAGGAGCCCCTTTTCCCTCTTAACAAGTTTGCAGCAGGCATTCTTTTCTCCTCTCTCAATGGATGTGTGCACACCAGTGGAATCACACAAACATGTCGCTGGGAGCCGTATAATAACAAACACGCATCGATAAAAGGGAGCCTTGTGAGAATGCGGAGCGGGGTGTGGCCTTGTGTTCACTAAATAGGAAATGTGGGGCTTGCATGGTGAAAACACGCCACCGACTGCTTTGTGGCTGCTTTTGATTCCCTCGGGAGATGGATTCTCGAGCACAACAGCCCGCCTGTGCTCCCGCAGTGGCCTGAAGCTCCTGGGAACCGTGTTGTACATGCTGCTGAGGATTAAGTCACCGCCTCAATCGGGCATTTAGAAGGGAAGAAAGCAGCCCAGCCCGCGGAATTTGTAAAGAGACAGAATGGTCACAGCGAGTTTTGTGATCGTATTGTTGTCAAGAGCAAACCAACAAAGCTTTTGGCCTGCTTCGCTTTAAAAGGTGGAGAAGAAAGGCTCTCTGCTTGACAGCGAGCTTCTGCAGAACAGTTATTTTGTAATGCTGTAGCTATGGAGAAGGCTTCAGAAATATTTATTTTGATCATTTTAATACTACACTGTTAATTAGGTCCATATTGATGCATCTCACAGGGTGGGGGTTATTTAGAAACATACTTTTGTTCAGTACTTGGTGATCTGACCATGGGGTTTTGGGAACTACTAAGATGGGTTTGTTTGTTAAAATGGGATATGGAGAAGGAATGGAGGTGGTAGGTGGGCTACCAGTTAGCAAGTTTTAAATAAAAAATTAAGGTTTTATGTACATGTGTGTGTGTTACACTCATTGTTTTTTGAAGTCATCATCTGCTACTGTAATACCACTTGGCATTTAATTTTATTCAAATTACCCTTACTGTCTTTAATTTCTGTCCTTGAATGAAATTTTTTGTTTCAAAATGCCGAGTTCTGTGGGAGGAATATAAAAAAAAAGTGCTTGCCATCATCAGCAAGTTCTGCACACAATCAATTTTTACGTGAGAAGCAGCCAAATTGAAACAGAATTTTTAAATGCAGAATAGTTGAGGAAGAACTTAATACTAAGACCTAATAAAAAACCATTCCTTTGATCAGGAAAAGGCCTCGAAAGTGCTGTCCAAGGTTCTGATCACTTCAGCTGCATTCTCACGTTATACAGAAAAGAGTTCAAAACGTGGTTTGCAATAGTCATTTTTCCCCTGTGACACAGGATCTGTTTTCCTCTTCCATACACATTTTTCATATATGTGTGTTTATTTTTAGGTCAAATACAGCACAATAAGAATGTAGTGAACTACTTACAGTATACAATACGTGTCAGTGTTTAAGCCGAGATTTTTCTGTGGACTTAGTGCATATCAGCTCTTTCATCAGACTTCCTTGTCACAGCCAGAAACACTTGTGTTCATGGAAAAAGCTGCAGCTTTTTGATAATCGTGTGTGTGTGCTTAAAGTAAAACCTTAAATTACAAACACTGTTACAAATTTTTTGTTTAAAGAACATAATATATATTCATCATTTACCCAGAAAGTTGTGCTATGTTAATTTTCACATCAGTTAAGCGAGAGCTTGAGTGAGGGTGAGAATCCAGTCTGTACGCCTGTTGGCAGCCCTTTGAAGACATGCTGGCTCCCTGTGCCCCTGACCTCATCACTGAAGGTGGGGCTCGTAGGAACGAATCAGAACACAAATTATTAGACGTAAAGCGCTTGGTTCCAATATTAATCCCATCAAGTGGATGAGAAATCAGCGCCCAAGGTCACACAGCAGCGAATGCTTAATGACTAAATGGTGCAGTTAATTGGAAGGGAGTGAGCAACAAAGGCTTAGGGTTTTTTTTCCTGGGAGCAAGGGAAATAAGTGCAACTGAAATGCCTGGAGCAGGTTGCCCTGTACATAGAGCAAGGGATGCCCTGGGGAAGAACATACACTTTGCAATCGGGACAACCAGAGTTTGAATTTCAATCACCTCCTGCTAGCTGTGTAGCTTTGAACAAGTTGCTTCACCACTCTGAGCCTAAACTCCTCCTCAGGGAGCACCAGGCACAGGGGCCATTCAGCAGCAGAGTGACAAGACTCAAAGGTTTTAAACAGTCCCTCTGGCTGCCCATTAGAAAGTAAACTAGATGGGGAAGAGGAAGTAGAGAAGCAACTCAGAGGCCACTGGAACTGGTGGCTTAGACCAGCCTGGTGGCAGTGGGAATGAGAGAGATTTAAATTGATTCGTGTTGAGGAGAATCCATTGAATGTGCTTGAGGGTTGGTTATGGAAGGCAAGAGTAAGTGAAGTGAGTATGAATAACTCCTGAGATTTACTGGACAGCTGGGCAGAGGTGGTGGAAACCAGTGTGAAGAGTATTCTCAGGGTGTGCTTTATTTAAGGAAAACAGAATTCAGAGTTCTACCTTGAGCAAATTCAGTTTGAGGTGCTTTTAAGACACCCAAGTGGAAATGACCGGTGACAGCAAATGAGTGTCCACAATGAGCTCGGGAGACAGGTCACATCTTGAAGCATGTTTGGGGTCACTGCCTTCACATGCAAAGTAGCTCAGTGCTCCCGGAGTTTAACCTTTAGTACAACAAAAGATTAAAACTATACATACACACACACTAGAAAGAGTACAGTAAGGTTGCTGAATACAGGGACAATATACAAGGGTTCATTGAATTTCTACAAATGGGCAACACAAAGTAGAAAGTAATTTTTAAATTGTAAAACGTGCAAAGATGGGAAAAATGCTAAGGTACTTGGAAGCAAGAGCCAGGAGGCATGCGGCCTGCAGAGAGCAACAGCTCTGTATCAGTCAGTATCCACCTACAGGGGTCTGTTTCTGGAGGCTGTGTGTGTGTGATCTGTTTATCTTGCTGGTGTCAGGACAATACTATTTTAACAAATCATGCTGTTGACTGTTTGATACCTAATAGAGCAGTGTAACCCAGGAAAGCCAATGGTACGAGTTCCTGTCTCAGGGCCAGGGCAGAGTCCCAGTCCAAGGATAGGAAACTGATGTTTCACTCAGGGTGCCAAGCAGAGGCTTCCGTGCCCCCTCAGTGGCTCAGATGATGCCCACACCCTGTGGAAGGTATCCAATTCACTGTTCTGGTCCACATGCTCATCTCCATAGACACACCCAGAATTATTACCCACACTTGGGTGTCCTGTGACCAAGTTGACACAAGTCAGACTCCACCCGTTCACTCTTTGTTAACTTGGCCCCCGTATGCATCTCCATAAGCCACACTCATCTTCAGATCAAGAAACAACAGGGTCACCGTCCTGCCTGACATGATCTGAGAACCTGCAGACATCTTTCAACATGAACTGGCCCACCAGGAGGGAAGGTCAAGTCTTGAGTGATGTTTACTTATCTGCTTGATGTCCTGGAACTTTGATATGAGATTAACAGTTAATATAAAGTAACACAAAGTCCACACATCTTAGGTTGCATGCTAAGAGAATAAGGGAGACAATGAGGGTGGCTGCTGTGCTGTGTCTAATATGAATAATTATGTAAGTGCTGTATGCTGTGCATCAGTTCAAAATATTCACCCTTAAAATTCTGTTCCTCTAGAATGACTTTCAGTACAGAAATCTGTAGTCAGCGTACTCTAGAGGGTCAGAACAAATAGGTTAATCTGGGTGCAGACAGGCTTTTATGAAGACTTGGTTCGTGGAATGATGGAGACTGGCAAATACAGAGATTTTGATGGGTAGGGTGGAGACCCAGAAGAGGCCACAATACAGCTCCCACCCTAGAAGGAGCGGGTGTTGCAGTTCGGGTCTGAAGGCAGAAAAACAGTGTGCAGCTCACCTGGAAATGTGTCGCAGTCACAGTAGCAGTGCCTAAACATTTGGCACTAGTCAAGTGGACACGTGAAATGCACCCTCAGCGTCTGTGTCCTGTGAGGCTCATGAGGTGTGGATGTGCACACAACTCTTGCAACTGGAAACTCCACAGGGCCATCTAAAACCTTGATTCCCTGAGCATCCAGCCCCTACTTCCTCTTCTGCTTCTGAGAGCCCTTGAACAGCAACACCCCATTCTCAGCAGCTCCCTGTTCTCCATCCCTCCTGGTACCATGGAAGAACCCACCCATTTTAGTCACTTTCCTCGTTGCTGCAACACCCACGAGATGAGAGGTTGATTTGGGCTCATGTCTTCAGTCCATGGTTGGCTGAGCCAAGGCAGAAACTGCATGATGGAAGGGTCTGCGGAGGAAGGCTGCTCACCTCATGGCGGCCAGAAAGCAGAGAAGGAGAAGTGGAGAGGGAGATGCACTCTTTGGTGTCTGCTGCCTACTAACAGCAAATGAGCTGCGAACCCATTCATGGGCCAATCCACTGGCGAGCGTAGTGCGCCTGTCACATGGTCGTCAGAGAAGAAATTGCAAAGCAAATTGGAAACATGTTGACCTGAGTAGGGTAAACTCAATATGTGAACATTTTTTAAGGTAGGCAGGGCAATGCTTAAGGAAACATGGAGCTTTAAAATGTTGGGTAGCTGGGCATGGTGGCACATACCTGTAATCTCAGCACTCAGGGGGCTAAGGCAGGTGGATGCGAGGAGTTCAAGGCCAGCCTGAACTAATAGCAAGACCCTCTCTCTGAATTAATCAATTACTAAGAAAATAAAATGTGTTAAATCAGGTGTAGTGTCCCTCACCTGTAATCCTAGCCCTTGGGAGACAGACAAGAGGATCACAAGTTCAAGGTCAGTGTAGGCTACATAGCAAGTTTGAGGTCAGCCTGGACTACTTCAGATGCTGTCTTGGAAACATAATTATATTTCATGAAAGTGAAATGCTGTGTTACAAGAGAGATTTAAAACCAGTGATCTAAGTATCCACCATAAGAAACTAGGAAAAAAAATGAGAAAAAGACAAGATAGAAAAATATAATCCCAACAACAGCAGAAATCACCACATAGAAAATGAGCAAGCAACAGAGAAAGTGAGTGAAACCCCAAGCCAGCTCCTGGAGAAGACAGTGAAGAGGCCAAATCTCCAGCTAGACTGCTCAGGAGGAAGGCCAGAAATCACACCCACAGTGAGCATGGGCCATCACCACAGCCCCTACAGTTGTCAAAAGGAGGCGGGGAGAGGAGGAACAGCTCTGTGGCCCAAAAGGGACAACTTGACAAAATCAGTCATTTCTGTGAAAGGTCTGAATTCTCAGAATGGCCCCATAGAAGACGCAGAAGCTGCAGCTAGAAAGAAATTGAGCTTGAGGTTAATCTGACCCAGAAAGAAAATGCTAAGCTCTGCCTTCATTCACGGCCGCTTCTAAAGCGCCTCAGCGGCAGCTGCGATCCCCCTAAAGTATGGATGGTGCCTCTCCCAGTTCCTCCATTAGGCACTTTATGGCTGAGCGGCCTCGTGCCTCTTACCACCCACACATCTCCACCTCGTGCCCTCCCTCCGTGCCCTGACGCGTGCATGCGCGCACACCGCACAGACACCCCTGGTTGCCCGGCTTCTCTGGTGGCAGTACTCCCTGCCCCCACCAGGGGGCATTTGGGAACGCGTGGCAGTGCGAGGTGTCACAGTTGAGGGATAACCCTGACAGCCAGTGGGCAGGGCCGGGTGTCGGACACCAGCAGGCGCCGGGGCACGCAAGTGCAGAGTCACGCTGCCAGGGGCGCCACAGAGCACCCACCTGCGCGTCCTCAGCTTCAGCTCTGCTCATGGCCCTCTCCCCCTTCACCTGCTGCTGTGACTCAGCTTTTGGGGCTCTGCTTAGCTGGTGCTCCTTGGAAACCTTCCTGAACAAATGCCCAGCTAATTTATTGCCCTGAATTTGCTTCCTGCACCCCACCCTCCACCTTTTACTCAACAGAAGTCAAGTTCAATTCTAGGACCGGAGACTTTTAATTTGAATGTACTCTGAAAAGCACTGAGCGGCGGGGGGAGGGAGGTCTAATATTTACTCTGTCACCATGGAAAGCCTCTCTCTGCTCTGGGAGAGGCTTCCCCCATCTCCGTCTTCCCCAGTGTGAGTGGAATCTCCAAGCCGCTGGGTCACACCTAGGCTGTGCAGATCCTGGGGCTCAGAGCCTGCTCCCTGGTCACCTTTGCTTTTTATTATTCTCCACCATCATCTTTCTGCTCCCAAATCCCAGCATTTGTGGCACTCCTGGTCTGGGAGCCCCTCTATCTGTGGACCCCTCTTCACCCGTGGGAAGCAGGAGGACCTGCCCTTTTTCCCAGGATGCCAGAGACCTGCGTGGCACAGGACATATGTACCACCCGGATGGGTTCCGCCCCGTGAAGAGCTCGTTGCTTTTTTGATTTTGCATTGATAATCGTGGGCTGTGGCACTAATGCAATCTGAGAAAATCAAGGACTGAGTGAAGACTCCCTGCGCTGTTGTCCTTTGCTCTCTGCAGCTTAAATGTGTGGCTGAGTCTAAAGACTTGTCAGTCAAGACAGAGGATTAGCCTCGCCCATGTGAAGGGAAAATTGGGAAGAAGAAGAAGAAAAAAAAAACCTTGTCTGAACTTGAAAATGAAAATGCTGATGTGGTTTTTATTCCAGAAACATATCTTACTGATTAAGAGCACGGAGCGCTACTGGCTCGTGGGTGGGCCGGCTGCAGTTGGCTCCCGCTCTGCCGGCCCGGCCGCCGCCCGCAGGATGTCGGAGGCAGCAGGCGGTGTACCCCTGTGCAGATGGGCACAGCATGTGCATACACATGCAGGGGCCAGGACAGGACGTCCACCCAGCCCACTCGGCCATCTTCAGCCAGGGACGGGGGGCAGCGTCACGAGGAGGCTCGACCCCGCACTGCGACTCACTAGTGACCCCAGGCCGGTGACAGATTCTTTTCATCCCGGCAGAGCCCATGGCGTCTACTTGCTGAGACTGATAGGATGATGTCTGCACGGCCCAGGCACGTGCCGATGCAAAGTAGATATTCCACGCACGGTCACGGTTCCAGCAACCAAGATGGTGGCATGCCTGGTGGAGACCAGCCTCAACCTGCTCCGTGACCCTTAGCCGTCTGCAGCTGCCACTTCTTCCGGCGCCTCTCCCCAGGCCCTCGGGCACAGCCTGCGCTGCAGGCCTTAGTTTCCAGGGCTGTGAAATGGGACCAACACCTCTGTGCATATCGACCACACAGGGCTTGTGGCTTGGCACAGCCGCAGAGGCCGCTGCCAGGCAGGCAGCCCTCGCCAAGAGCCGGATTCCGCCCAGCCCAGCCCAGCTGGCATTTTCTCCAGTTTCATTGGGTTGGGTTGCAGAGCGATGCGGCGATTGATAATGGTGTAATTGGGGTGACTTGGGTATTTTCCTAGGCACTGCCGCTGATGACTCATGCTTGGTAAGTCCACATTCCACTGCCATCAAGCGCAGGCGACGGTTAAATAACCTCATCAGGTATTCAGGTTTCACAACTCCGGTGTCTGAATGTGAGGTCCTTGAGTTACCCAGAGATTCCACACCTCGGGAGATGTTTACGTGGAGCCTTTGTTCCCAGAGTCCTACGCGGATAGGGTTTTCTTGGAGGCATTTAGCTGGCACCGAGAGGGTTTCCAGCTGCGATCTGTTCCCAGCGATTAATAACCTGTAAATAATAAATCCGCTCAGTGCCCCGGCGGGGCCTCCAGCTCCTCGGGCCCCGCTGCCCTCACCACTCGCCTCTTCCCGCCACGGCCCTCTGGCTGCTTCCCTTGCCTTTCGGTCCTCTGCCTCCGCCTCCTCTGCCTCTGCCTGTCCCTTTGCTTCCACGCCTGTCCCATGTTGCCATCTCGGAGGACCTTTGCCTCCCCTAGCCCCTTTTCTCCGGGCGATGCCCAGGCCGAGCACACCCATCCCCTGCCCTGTCCTGCCCAAGCCCATGGCGGGCCCAGCCAAGGCTCAAGGCTAGGGTGGGTGCAGGATAAGGGGACGAGACCTGGACACAGCCTACCACAGGCTGCTGGGGTCCCCACCGCCCTCCCATCGTCCTGCATCAGGCGCTGGCCACAGGGTGGGAGATCGAGCTGTCTCGTAGAATCCCTGGGGAAGACAACTGCCCGCGTGGCAAAGGGGAAGGTCAGGCGTGAGAGAACCTGGCGGGGCCCTCAGCCCTGGGCCCCTCCCAGCCTCTGTCCGAAAGGGGCTGCAGCGCAGCAGACCTGGGCCCAAGTCCCAGGGCCCATGTGACCAGGCCTGGCCCCGGCCAGCCTGCGGGTGACAGGTGCGAGAGGCCTGAAGGAAAGGGGCGAGGGCGTGAGGCAGCAGGGCTGGCTCTGTTCCTTTCCGGCTTTCTGGCTTGGGGACACTTCTAGTCTCGGTGCTCTGTGAAGGGTCAGTGAGGTGACAGGCACGGAACAGCTTCGCGCAGGGCCATCCTGTGCCCACATTAAACACAGGACAGAAACCCAGAGGTCACAAGCGGAGCGCAGGCCAGGAGGGCGGCAGCCGCGGGACCCAGCAGAGCCTTGGCCGTGCCGTCCTGCGCTGCCCTCTGAGGGGTGGGGGGCTGGGCCTGGTGGGGGAGGAGGCTGCCAGGTGTCCCCGCAGCCGCAGGCCCTCGGCTTCTGTCACCTGCCCACAGGATGACGGTGAAGGACGGGACGAGGCTTCTGTCTTAGAGCTTTGCCTGCGTGGCGCATTTAGCCCCCAGCAGCCCGGTGCTCCGGAGCGGGACCCTACCATCCCCAAGCCTCAGCGCGCCCCCTGCAGCGGTCTGGCGCAGTCCCAGCCCTGGTTCAGTGCAGCCCGGGGGCCCCAACACCTGTGCTTCTGTCCCCACTGCGGCCGCGCCTCTGCGCCCCATCTGCTCGGGGTCTCCCTCCGCCTCCAAACGGCAGTGCCCACGGCCCCGTCCTGCTGCATGCCCGAGCTTGCTGCCAGCTGAGCAGTGTGGGCTCTGGACACGTCCACCAGCAGCTCCATGGCCAGGGTCCCCACCCCAGCCCTTCCCACGGCCCAGGAGCTCTCCCACGTAAAAGCTACCCTTCCGACTTCAAAAGCAGCGCCCCTCGGGTGTGGGCATCCCATGCCTCTGTGTTGCCCCCTCCACGGAGCCTCCCACAGTGGCTCCCGCGCCTATACCCAGCGCGTGGCTGGTGGCGTCTGGGAGTGAAGGTGCCCACAGGACTCCTGCCCCACTCAGCCAACAGAAGAGAGCCACTCCACCCTGCCACAGTCCCTCAGGATCTGCAGGCCATCCTGGGCTCCCCACTCAACCTCACATGGAATCTGCAAGCCTTGGGGCTCCGCCTTCCACACTGTCCAGAACCTGGCCCTTTGTCCCCCTCCCTGGCTAGGCTGCTTCACGGCCACTGCTCTTAGGGGTTGTCCTACATCTTCCTGCCCATGCTCCCTGCCTCTGGTGCAGCCACCATGTCCCTACCGTTGTCCTTTGAAGCTTAAGTCAGGTCACGTCGTACTGCCAGAGCCCTTCCAGGACTTCTCACCCAGAGCCGCCAGAGCCGCTGGCCACAGCGAGTTGGGCCCCTTGCAGCTCCCTACAGTCGGCTCTGTTCCTCCTCTGTCCCCCTCACTTCCTCCTTCTCATTGGAATCGTGGCTGCACCCCCCTCCCATAGTGTCCCCATCCCGTCCCGTCACCCCTGCCTGACCCATGCTTGGGCCTGCGGCCACCCAGCCATCCCAGTGTCCGTTTCTCGTATGATCATGCCCACAAGCACCAGGGCCTCAGCCTCTGCTTGGCACCATCTCTGTACCTGGCCCAGTCCCGATCTCTGGCAGTGCCCACAGGGCTCTGCTGAGCGGATGGCACCGGGAGCCTTTTGCCCCTTCCACAGAAGCACAGCCCTGTCAGGAAGGGCCTGGCTGCCTCAGCCTGGGAGGGGCTTTGGTTCCTCAAGGGCCAGAGCGGGTGGTCCCGACCCCACGCCCCAGCCGGTCAGAGGGTCAGCATCAAAGCCAGATTAGCTCCCCAGCTTAACCCCAGCTGCCACATTCCTGTGACCGTTGGAAAGCTGGAGGGATTTGGCAATCACAGTCCCAGCCTTGACTCAGACCTCGGGCACTGCCTGCAACCGTGCCCCTCGTGCTCCCGTGGCCCTCTGCAGACACACACTCGCTGACTCGCACACGTGCTGGTGCTGCCACCAGCTAGGAGCAGGGCCACCAGCTTTACCAACAACCTGTCACAGCTCGAAGTGAGACCAAACCTCAGGAGAGCCCTTCCCGTCCAGACTGCTGTGCGACCTCATCTCAAAGACCGGGAGCCCTGTCCAGAGAGGCAGCGTGATGAGTGACCCCGTCACTCCAAATCCCAAGGGCCATGTGGCTCCACGGTGCCGAGCTTGGTCACAGCGGGGGAGAGCATCATCCCATGGGTGCACACCAGCCTCAATAACTTCCTCCCCCTAACAGGAAGGATGAAAGTGGCCCTAGTGGTCACTGTGGCCCAAACAAGGCAACATGGCAAACACCCAAGCACGGTGGTTCTCAAGTTGGTTCCCACACACGGTTCCACCATGCACAGCTGGCTCGGCCTGGATTACAGGGCGCCCTCGGCAGGCTGTCACGGCGTGCCACCCCGCTTCCTGTCACACCTGTGCATCTCTGCTACTAGGTTTCTCCATTCAGGAGACAGGAACCCGGGCATCCTAGGCTCTCAGTCTGGGCATTGCTAAGCCGTGAGCTCCATGCTCCTTGGGTCTGCACACACCAGGCAGCTGAGTGTCCCACAGGAGCCTGTTTCTGGCTGGCTTCCTGCCCAGGTGATAGCCCTGCCCTGACCAGCCCTTTATACTGAGGTAGAGAAGGTCACAGTCTGATTATGTCATGTGACTAAGAAGACATACAATCTTAAATATGTGTCTGTGATAAAAGAGCTTCAAAATTCAGGAAGCAAAAAAAAAAAAAAAAAAAAAATTCAAGAAGCAAAACTGAAGGGAAAAAGAGACCACAATTATGGTTACAGATTCCAATACCCCTGAATAATAATTAATAGAACAAATAGACATAAAATTGGTAAGGTTATGGAAGATCTGAGCATTATCAGCCACCTTGACCTCGTTATGATTTATAGAGTGCCCCACTAAACAGCAAAATAAATATTCCTTCAAGTACACCTAGAACACTCACCAAGGTAGACCACATTCTGGTCCATAAAATATAAAAGGGTTCCTGCCAGGCTAGGTGGAATACACCTATAATTCCAGCACTAGGGAGGCTGAGGCAGGATGGGTTCTTGTTATACAAAGTGTATTCTCTGACCTTATGGAAACCAAGAGCAAAAATGTCAGGATAACCCTTAAGTTTTGGAAACTAAGTAACATAGTACTCCCATGAGACACAGAAGAAATCCCAAGTAAAATGAGATTTAATAAACAACAAACAAATAAACTAGACTTTAACCTGAGTGAAAACAGAAATACAACACCCTGGGGTGTGTGGGATCACAGGAAGGCGGAGTTTAGCTTAGCTTCGGGAGCAACCAAGGACTTCTATGAGAAGATATCAAATCAGTGACTTTCGTTTCACTTCAAGAAACTGAAAAGGGAGCAAATGAAAGTCTAAGGAAACAGAGGGAAGGAGATAATAAAGTCCAAAGCAGGAGTTTGATGCAGGCCTATAATCCCACCACTCTGGGAAGCTGAGGCAGGAGAATTACAGGCTCCACCCAACCTGCAAATAAGCAACTTAACAAGATCTTGCCTCAAAATAAAAAGTTTTTAAAAAGAAGTAGTTTGGCTATGTAGCTAGCTCAGTGTGAATGCTCTGGGTTCAGTCCCCCATACCAGGAGGAAAATATCAAAGATAAATAAGTAGAAAAGAGAAAAATAATACAGGAGAAGAAAGGAAATCGGTGGCCAGCTTTCCGGGAAGATGGATAAAATTCCAGCCACACCGACCCGGAAGGAGAGTAAAGGTTGAGCAGTCCACAGATACCGAAGCGTAGCACGGCAATATTGTGAGCATCTGTAAGCTAGTAAATTTGACAACTTCGATAAATTTATCAAATTTTTGGAAAGGCATGAACTTCCAAAGCTTACTGAAGAAGAAATAGGTAACCTGAAACACCTCTGTAAAGGAAACTGAAATTACACAGGAAAAAATCCAGTTCCAAGGCCTGCCTTAGTAAAGTCTATGAAACTCTTAAGGAATTCTACACAAGCTATACAATTCTGCACAAGAAAAGGGTGTATTTTCCAATTTATTCTATGGCACAAAACCAGACAAAGACATGATGAGAAAGCTGCAGAACCCTCTCTCGTGGGCATAGATGGCAACCATCCTAGATAAACTTTAGCAAGTTGGATCCAACAGTGTAGGAAAAGGATAATAACACATGACAAGTAAGTAGGGGTTACCCCAGGAATACAAGTTGGCTTCGTACTAGAAAATGAACCAGAGAAATTTACCATGTTGACAAGCCGAGGGAGGCGGAGGAAGAGTAGGAAGGGGAGGAGGAGGAGGAGGAAGGAGAAGAAGAAAGTTCACTTCAATAGATGCAAGAAAGAATCATCCAACGAAATCCAACACCTATTTCTTTCCAAAACCTTCATCAAAAAACAAAATGAAAACAAAACCTGTCATCAAAGCATAAAGGGAAGGGGTCTGCAGGCTGGAATGCGTGTCTGTCACACAGAGGGTCTAGTCGGGGAATCAGGCAAGGATGGGACAGGACAGGAATTCCAACCAGAAAGGAAGAGATGAAACTGTCTTTACTTCCAGATGACAGGATCATTTATGTACAAAATCTGAAGAAGCTACCAAAAAAATTACTAGAACTAATCATTGAGTTTAATGAGTTCTGCATGAATTTTTCAGAAATCTACATATGGAAATTGATCTGCCCTGGCATATTTTATTATTGGCATGAAAAAACAAAAAGATAATGAGCAAACTTCAATCCATATCTGACCCCTACACAAAAATTAGCTCAAAATGGTCCACAGGCCTAAATGTAGACCCTAAGACTGTTGGAGACCTTTGTGATCTTGGATGAGAGATTTCTTAGCTATGATAGAAAAAGCATGATTCATAGAGGAATCAAGGGATAAATTGGACTTCACCAAGATTAACTACTTCTGTTCTTTGAAAGACATTGTTAAGAGAATGGAAGAACAAGCCGCAGACTAGGAGGAAATAATTTTAAAGCACATATCTGATAAAGGACTTGTATGCGGAATATATAAGGAACCCCCAAAATTCAATAATAAGAAAGAGAATGACCTAGTTTTTTAAATGGACAAAGAACCTGGACATTTCACCCCAAAACACAGGGAAAATAAGCACATGGAAAGATATTCAAGGTCATTAGTGATCAGGGAAATGCAAATTAAAATTGCAGGGGGATCCCCCGCCCACCCAGGGTATCCAGGGACCCAGAGTGAGGAACAAATGCCAAGCACTGGTAAGGGTAGGAGGACAGGGGTGCTGTGCCTGCTCCCGAGAACTGGTGTGACTTGGTACAACCACTTTGGAAAACAGTATGGCAGTTTCTCAGAAAGTTAGACCCATGCCAACCGCGTGCCCTGGGCATCCCAGCGCAGGACAGCAGATGTCCCTTGGAGGCGAGTGCATGAACAATCACAGCTGCTTTATTTGTGCTGAGATACTGACACAGCCTGTGTGTCTGTCGGCCTTGGTGTCCTGCTTTCGTGCAGAAAAGATAAGCTTGTGGGCACGAGGTGGACACATGGCCCTGTGGCCACGACAGGCGCTCAGCAGTAGAAAGAAATACACAGTGAGACACCCAGACACAGAGGAACCTAGAAATAACTATGCTGATGTGAGAGCCAGGATTGACATAAAATTCCAGGAAATGTAGATGGATGTGTGTGGCAGAAGGCAGGTGGGTGGCCGCTGGGGACAGGTGAGGGCCGGAAGGACAAGTGCTGGCAAAGGGCATGTGGGAAGCGTGGGCGTGCTTGCTACCACGGTTTAGTGGCAGTGGTGGCGGTGGTCACACAGACGCATGCGTGCCCCGGAACTGGTCAGGTGGCACACTTGGAACATGTGCGGTTCCTTGTCCCATGGTTGTATACCAATAAGAAGAGCAAGAGGAATGTTCCAGAAGGGAGGCCCAGGGCTGGGGGTGCAGCTCCATGGTAGAGGGCTTGCCTAGCATGTAGGAGGCCCTGGGCTCTAACCTCGGCCACTGCAAAAGAAGAGACGACAGAAGTGAGGTCCCTTCCTCGGGCTCCAGCCTCGCTCCGGGTGCCTGGGCGTTGCTGAGAACTGACAGCCATCCCACATCTGTGTCGCACTCCAGGCCTCATGGCAAGTCCTGGCCACACTCTTCCCTTGGCAAACTGACTTCCGCCAGGGACCTGTCAGCCGGCATCCTCCCTGCCTGGGGCCAGCGCCGCCGGGTCCCCACACCCTCAGGGAGCAGCAGGAGCCCGGAGAAGAGACCCAGCCAGGGTGTGACATTGGGGCAGGTACAGTCCCTCGGTGCCACAGAGAACCCACAGTCCCCGCCCCTACCTGGCCCTCCAGATGCTTAGTGAACCCCGCTGTGTGCAGAGCCTCGTGTGCCAGCTGCGAGGAGCTGGGCCACCCTGACTTTGCGGGTGGGGACACACACAGCACGTCCATCATGGGTCCCGAAGTGGCTGCACAGGGTGACATGCTGTGAAGAGAGACCCTGGTATGGAATAGAAGCACCAGATGACCCGAGGAGGGGGTGTGCCCAGGCCCCTCCCTCCCAGGCTGGACCCACCACAGACTGTGACCGTGACTGTGACCGTCCCGTCGGGTGGGGGAACAAGTTGGCATCGTGGCTCCCGCTCCCAAGGTTCCCATTATGCCAGGCCACTTTCAGCCTATCTATCTATCATCATCTATCTATCATCTATCTATGTTTTTTGAGATAGGGCTCACTGTACAGTTCAGGCTACCCTAGGACTCACTATGTAGCCCAGGCTGGCCTCAGACTGTTGGTGATCCTCCTGCCTCGGTCTCCTGAGTGCGGGGTTTCAGGTTTGTACTACCAGGCCTGACTTTTAGCCACTCTCTCTGTAACATCCCTCTTCCTGGTCCCCTGGGCCAGCCTGAGACTTCAGGCAGGCGGCTGCCAGCAGGGTCCCCTGGGCCCAGGACAGCCTCAAGTTCTTGGAGAAAGACACCGAGTTACCTCAGGGACAGCCGGGAATGGGCTGCAAGCTGGTGGCTGGCGGTGGAGCCCCTTCTGAAGGGGGAGTCCCGGGGCAGGGCAGGGGCTTGGGCAGGCACTGTCCCTGCTGCTTGCACCCACAGTGCCCACCTGGGTGGCAGCAAGGCTGGGAAGAAACCCGAGTCTGCCCCTGTTACTGGTCACCTCCAAGGCCCAGAACAAGGGGCTCTCAGTGGGGTCTCACTGTTTGAGTGGGGGCTGGGGCCTTTCTACAACAGGGACACGGGGAGATCAGGGCAGTCCCAGGGCGGGTGGGTGTAAAGCCAGCAACCTCTCGGCATGGAGACCAAGCGCCCCAAGGTGGCTTCGGGGGGCCTGTGGTGCAAAGCCAGGGCCAGGTCCTGATGACTTGGGAGCAACGGCTCTTGGGAGCCTGCATCAAACCGAGGTTCATCAGAGCTTCCTTGCAACCTGTCGCGGGCACCGAGGTGCAGGGCAGCCGGCCACTTCCCGCTCCTCTGCTTGTGCACCACAGGGACCCAAACTGTGCCCCACCCCACCCCCTGCTTTGGGATTGGGGGTGCCAGAAGATTCTGTATCCTAGACAGAGAGTGAGGTGGAGAAGGAAGTTGGGCCAACAGCCAAGCGGCCGGCCAGGGACACCCTGCCTTGTGTCTATGACCTGTACTCTGTCGGCGGGGCCTTGGCTCACAGGGGAGGAGGGGCCCATGAATGGCAAAGGCCCCTTCCAGCTGCCCGTGGTGGCCCTACTGGGATGCTTGTCGTCCAGGAAGAGGGTGGCCAACCATGCCAGAGGCAGCGGGAGGAGAACGTGTCCCAGGCGAGTCCCTCCCTTCCCTAACCCTCTGTCCCTGCCGTAGCAGGGGCAGCGTGGACTCCATGACACGAAGAGCTCGCGCCAGATGGAGGCTGAGCCCTGGTGTCACAACTGACCATCCTGGGCATGGTTTGGGTGCCCATCCTCGCTTGGCCACGGTGATCAGGTACTGCCCAGGCTTTGGCCACAGTGAGCTGCCTGTCACCAGCACTGCCTCCGCCCAGACCTGCTGCAGTGCTGAGCTCATTTCCTTGGCCTCTCTGACCCTTGATTTCCCTGTCTGTCAAAGATACCAGGACTGACTCCCAGGCTCATGGTGGAGGTTGGACAATGTCTTGCAGGTCACCTGTCTGGTACAGTGGCCCACACAGGCCATGAGCGGCCAGAGCCGTCTGTGAAGGATGTCTGAACTCAGCTGGCACCTGAGAGCCTGGGCACGGGAAACTCTGCCGAAGCTGTCTCCTCCTCCAGGCCTTCAAGAAAAGGTCGCAGGCATAGCGAGAAAGGAGCACGGGTAGAAGAACTCAGGGTGCAGCTTGTGTCCTTCACACCCCACCTGGTCCCCTTCCGATCAGGACACGTTCCCGGCTACCCTGCTGGGCACCCAGCACGCGGGCCTCCGTGGCTCCCAGCCTCACTGTCCCTCCTGACGCAGCCTTCAGAGGTGCCATCTGTCTTCTCTCCCTGGGAATACGTTTAGCATTTGAGCAGAGTCACCTCTAACAGCGATGTCACCAGCCAGCACCCAGGTGCAGGGACGCCCATCCTCCAAAGCTACCCACTCCCTTCTTGACCAGACGCATCACATCGCCTGCCCGCCTGCCCCAGCAGGACAGATTGCCTTGGCGAGGTGATTGGATTATAATTAGCACTAATTAGCACCTTGGCATCTGTGAGACAAGTCACCTGTCGCCAAGCCGCCTCTGAAGAGCTGAAACGATTCCCGTTGGTTGGAAAACATCAAAGGCTGCAGAGCTGTGCCAGCACCCTGCTGAAATCCATGTGGTGGCCCTTTGTGTGTCACCTTTCCTACTCTGTACCCCAAAAAGTTCTGTCCATGCAGGGGGCGGAGCTTCTGCACCAGGGCAAGGGCCAGGTGGTGCTGGCAGGTCCACGCCAGCTGCTTGGCCTTCCTGAGATGTCACCTCTGGCTGCCCAAGGGCACACAGGCATCATAGGCGTGATCGGGGACACCTGGGCAGAACCAGTGCAGAGAGGTCCCAGCCAAGGATGGTGGCTGGGAAGCCACAGAAGGAGGCCGAGAGGGTGGAGACTGCTTCCTCCTGGACCTTGGAGCCAGGCCAGGGACCCATGGGCAGTGCCCTAGGAGAGCTCAGTCTGCGGGAATGGCAAGGGTCCTGGGGTGGCCCTGGCCCTGTCCCTTCCGGGGCTGAGGGCTGAGGTATCGGAATCCTGGGACAGGGCGTCCTGACGGCAGGGAGGGGAGGCGCCTGTCATCCTCGGGTGGGGAGGCCGTGACAGGAGGTGAGTCCCCATCTCCATCTTGTTTGCCTGACATGGTAACTGCTTAGGAGCGGCAGCTCTTCAGAGGCCTTCGGGCAGCCAAAGGGAGCTGGTGACAGAGGCCTCATTGCTGCCAGTCTGCCCAGGACCAGCTACCAGCAGTGGCTTCCCTGTGCCTCCTAACGCTGGCCTTCCCATCCAGCTGTCCCCTGGCCCAGCCCTCCCGGGCACGGAGAGGACATTATAGCTGCAGGCCACGCAGGAGGGCCGGCTGATCCCACGGGCCAGCCCAGGACGTGGGAAGAGATTCTGTCCTGTAGGACTGTCTCAAAGCGCCGTTTGGCTGGGCTTGGGTTTCTTCTTTCCTAATTGAATTCCGCTTGTGCAGGAGAGAACAGAAAAAATACTGTTTGATCGGCCGGGGCCTCCCCCCTCGTGGTCTTGGGGTGGAGGAGGGAGGCAAGGAGTGACTCCGCAAAGGGGCGCCTTTCAGGCCCGTGTGAATCACAGAGCGGCTGTGACCCCGTGTGCCCGTGGCCAGCCGGCACAGGACAGGTGTCCCCAGGACAATGCCGCAGGCCCCCAGCAGTCCCGGGACAGTGGCAGGCCCCAGGGACAGGACAGCCGAGACCACCCTGGGGCGGGCACACTGGAGCCACAGAGGGGCGGGGACAGGGAAGCCGCAAGGGCACAGGACCCCTTGAATGCGGCCAGCCGGCATGAATACCCATTCAGAGTGTGGCCTTGTTCTCTGTGTGTCCCTGCCTGGACAGCCACAGATGTCCCAGGGCGGGAGTGCGAAGATTCCAAAGACAAAGGCATTTGTGGGGCCGCGCAGGGTTTTGTTTGGGTCCAGGTTTTCTGCACCAGCGCCAGCAATGTGAGGCCATTTCTGCCTAAACTTGACCGCCCAGGGCTGGGCCCAGCGGGCTCACAGGGCATCCTGGCCCAGGGTGACACAGTGAGTCCTGCTGCTTGCAGGGCAACAGTGGGGACAAACAGGGCCTTGGTGACAGTCCAAGGGGCTCCCTACATCTGGCCTGCAGCGGGGACACCGACACTGAGGGAGCCGGTGTGTCCAGGCGGCACAGCTCCTGGGTCCCTGCGGGTTCCTTCTCTCAGACACTCCCACCCTGGCGGGACGGCCCCACGCCTGCCCCGCTCTGGAGACACAGATCTTGTCTGTGCTGTTCAAGGTGGGGCGCTGCACCTCGGGACAGAGCCACACCCGGGCCCACTGCCGCCCAAGCTGCGAAGGAACCAGGAATGGCCACCATACCATCATCCAGTCAGCCGTCCCCGCGACCTCGCAGGGACCTCACCATCGCGAGAACACGGGCGCACAGGGAGCACAGGCTCCTGCCTTCCAGGCGCCATCCTGACCCGAGGGTCCAACCTCTTTGTACACGAGGAGCACCAGGATCTTCCCTAGGATGACCCCACATCTGGGTCCCTGGGGGCCAGGAGAAAGGGACCCGCCTTTGCCAGTGTACAGCCTGGATGACCCACGCCAGCCCGAACATTCAGCCGTCATGCCAGTGCCAGCCCTGATGGGTGTTTGTCAGCAGCCGGTTCAGCACCTATGAGGTCAGCGAGCCCCCGCTTGCAGGAAGGACAGCATTATTGCCACTAACAGAGAGGAACTGGGGCATAGAGAAGTTGACTAATGTTCCCGGCGTCACACAGCTGTGAGGGAGAGAGCAGCTTGGGGCCGTGGGTGTGGACAGATGAGGGTTACGAGGGTTAGGCTTAGGCTTAGGGTTAGGGTAGTAACTGCACCTGGCTTGGGTATGGCAGGGAGCCAGAGGCCTGGAAGAGGAGACCCAGGCCATGGAGACCCAGCATGACAGGCCCAGACTGCTGGGGGCAGCTTTGGGCTCCAGTGGCATGTTGGGCCCTAGGGAACCTGGGACCCCAGGCATCCCTGTCTGTGCCAGGCCACTCCGCGTCCTCCCTACCAGGCTGCTCTCGCCAATGGGAGAGGAATCCCACCACCACCTGCTCCCGCCTCCCGTGCCCTGGCCCTGCTCACGTGGCTGGGAATGAGGATGTCACTGACAGCCACCGTGGCCACCGTGCTGACCCCCATCTCACACGTGGCCCGTGCAGAGCAACCCAGAGACCTCTGCTCCAGCCGCTGACTTGTGTGCTGCTCACCCGAGGCCCAGAGGGGCTGAGGCCCTGTCATGTCCCCAGTGTCCCAAAGACCCTCCTCTGTGTCGGAGAGATGCACAACACCTCCTCTTTGACGGCCCAGGTGTGTCACCCCAGGAAGCCACCTGTCCGAGGCAGAGTGGCCCAGCCTCAGCGGGCACCCCCTCCCCATCCCTGGGTGCGGGCGACACTGTAATTTCCCGTGTCATCAGGCATGTGTGATGCCGAGTCCTGAGCTCCCCACAGGCAGACCGAGTAAGTACATGCTTGGGAACCATAATTCCAAGCTTGGAGGCCCCTTCGGGCAGATGGGGAGGTGTGGGCCTGACCGCGGCCTCGGGCTCAGTGTCTTCGTGCAGCTGAGAGGCACAGGGCTGGTACCAGTGCCACCAGCCCCGGGCCACTGCCATCGCCTCTGGACCCCAGGCTCCAGCAGGGCTTTTCAGAATGGTGGGCACCATGGCAGGGTCACAGGCAGGGCTGAAGCCCACACCCTGGACGCGGTGGGGGCGGTGCAGCCTCTGTCCTTGGCTCAGCCAGGCCATGTTGAGGAGCAGCAGGGAAGGGACGTGGCTGGGGTCACGGCTCTCTGTGAGCCACGGACGGGGCTCTGAGGGGAGCAGAGCACATCAGGAAGAACGGCCAGTAAACTCCTGCAGCTCAGGGGTGCCCACCCCGTCTCAGCATAGCCCCAATAGTGGGAGGCACAGGACAGGCTGGGGGCCTCAGTGGTCTCGCTGCCCTCAGCAGAGTGGGATGAGCCTGCTTATGATGATGAACCTAGGGCAGAACAAAGCCCTAGGGATGACAGGAGCCTAGGGAGGGAGACTGAGGCCCAGGGCCAGAGTCTGGGCCTATGGACGAGAGACCTCCGGACAGGGCACCTGTGAACAGAGACTGTGGACACCAGGCCTGAGGCCAGGCCCCCTCAGTGCAGCATGGTCCTCAAGAGGCCATTAGGGGGTGACTATCATCATCCCTGCCATCAACAGCCTGGTGGGAAGGGCCGGGGGAGCAAGAAGCCAGATAGAAGAAGATGGGACCTGGCTCCTGAAGGCCACAGGGCCACAGTGTCCCTGAGTGGCTGATGACTGACTCACTGGCTGGCTGACTGGCTAACTAGCTGACTAACTAATTTACTGACCAGCTGACAGGGTGACTGGCTGACTGACTGATTGGCTGCTTGGCTGACTGACTGGCTGGCTAGCTGACTGATTAACTGACTGACTGACCAACTGACTATCTAGCTGGCTGGCTGGCTGGCTGACTGGCTGACGGCTGACTGGCTGACTAGCTGACTAACTGACTTACTGACTGGCTGACAGGGTGACTGACTGACTGACTGACTGACTGATTGGCTGCTTGGCTGCTTGGCTGACTTACTGGCTGGCTGACTGGCTGATGGCTGACTGGCTGGCTGGCTGACTGGCTGACTGACTGACTGGCTGCCTGCCTGCATGCCTGACTGACTGACTGGCTGGCTGACTGACTGACTGGCTGGCTGGCTGACTAACTGACTGACTGACTGACTGACTGATTGACTGGCTAGCTCACTGACTGAGTAGATGACTGACTGACTGGCTTCCTGACTGGCTGACTGACTGCCTGACTGACTGACTGACTGACTGGCTTCTTGACTGGCTGCCTGACTAACTGGCTGGCTGGCTGACTGACTGACTGACTGACTGATTGGCTAGCTCACTGACTGAGTAGATAACTGACTGACTGGCTTCCTGACTGGCTGACTGACTGCCTGACTGACTGGCTGACTGACTGCCTCACTGACTGACTGACTGATTGGCTGGCTGGCTGACTGGCTGACTGACTGACTAACTGACTGACTGGCTAGCTTACTGACTGAGTAGATGACTGACTGACTGACTAACTGACTGACTGACTGGCTGACTGACTGACTGACTGGCTGGCTGACTGACTGACTGGCTGGCTGGCTGACTGACTGACTGACTGACTGACTGACTGACTGGCTAGCTTACTGACTGAGTAGATGACAGACTGACTGGCTGCCTGACTAACTGACTGGTTAACTGGCTGGCTGGCTGGCTGGCTGGGTGACTGACTGTTGGGTATGTTTAATTCAGAGGTGATTTGTTTAGGCTATGGATATATCAGCAGTTTCTGAAAAGATAATTTAGTGCCAAGATCTCCTGACTCAGTGAGGACAGGTGGCCTCACATGAGCTGCAGTGATGTGGGGCTCCTAATGGACCCCTACTTTGCCTACCCCCTCACTCCCACCATCCTGCACATTGCTGCTCCTCTTCTTGGGTCCCCATGCCTCAGTTTCCCTGTCTACCCCATTCTGCACTTTGTCCCCAGCGTCTGCCCTGCTCAGGAGTACTGTGGGCGCCCATGGGGCTGGACGGCATCACCAAGAGCCCAGCAAGAATGGTTCCTGTGACCGAGGGCAGAGGCAGGCACCCGGCTTGGGATGGGCATGTCAAAGGGAGCTTCCTGATGGCACCTCTGCCACGGGGCTGCACAGCCCCTCACGAAGGGACCCAGGTACACGGCCCATGGTGGCAGCGGGCAAGGATACTCCTCAGCCTTTTCCCACTTCTCATACTCACCCTTCAGGTGTCCCCCCCGTCCCTGACTGTCCCCATAGCCACTGCAGTGCCCATCATCCCCACCGTGAGAGTCCCCCTCCCACCTGCCATGCGCAGAAGGGACCGAGATGGGCAGACACACCCCCCCCCCGTGCCGGGGCACCGGTCCCCCACTCCCAGAACCTGCGCTGACAGCAGAATCCGATCTGCTGACTGTGATGACATCACGTGACACCCAGACCTCAGCGCCTGGAGGCCCGGAGAACAAAGGCCGGTGGCCAGCAGTGACCAGCGGTGACCGAGCATTCCGGGCCATTCGCTTGCTCTCTCTAAACACATTAGAGGGCTTTGGAGATTTGCTCTCCCTTGGCCTCATTATCCACCGCACAAACACCATTCCCAGGGGGCAGGCGGGTGTGGTTCGAACTCTGTGTGTCAGGGCCAGGCCATGACCTGGACAGCCCTGCCCTGGGATCTGCCATCTGAGACTCAGGGGGCAGAGAGGACCCAGCACACTGACAGGCACAGGGTCAGCACTCCCCACCCAAGGTGTCCAGCCCCACACCTGCCCTGACACGGGGACCCACCCAGCTGCCCACTCCACCCGTGTGGGGCCCGGGGTGGGCATGAGCTCGGGGCTGGGTGGCACAAAGGGACGCCAGAGTCCACTGTGCACAGGCGCCCTCCCTGAGGCGCCCTTCCTGACTGCACCCAGCCCTGCGAGACTGTGGCGGTCAGAATGCAAGGCTGGAGCTGCACGGGCAAGGCCGACGGCCCCACATGGGAGCCAGGGTAGCCTTGGGGTGTGCAGGGCCAGTGAGGCCAGCGGCGCCGCTTCCTGGTGTGGGGCTCCGCTCCACCTGGAGAAGGCAATGCCTGCCCTGGCCGAGGTCTTGGTGCCTCCCCAGCGCCCAACCTGATATCCAGCGTGAACCCCGGGTCCCCACGTGGTTAAGGCAGGGGCAGGGCAGCGTGGGCCGGGCTCATTCCTGGTGGCCTCCTGGCACTGAGGGGAGAAGCCACCTGGCACAATACTCAGGTCCCCCTGTGCCTCGACTTCCCCGGGTGTCAGTGGTTTTTATGAGTCAGCAGCACAGGCTGAGCCAGGCCTGGCAGATCAAGGCCTTGTTCCAGGGCCTTGGGCCTCTGGCCTTGCGCCCCCTCACGGGACCCCTCGCTTCCTCGGCCTCAGACCCAACTCTGCATCCTGCTAATCAGAGGAACCGGCTGCCCGTGGCTCCTCCACCCCTCGGCACAGTCTCAGGGCTTCCGCAGCAGCCCTGTAGCCACCGAGTTAGGAATAGGACACCCCACTTCAGCCCGTTCTCAAGGCAGCTGTGACCAAGTCCTGGAAAGTGCCAAGCCCTCCCCGCCACTCCTGCTCCTCCAGCCCCTCAGTGGCCGCTGTCAGCCCAGGGCTCCTGGGGGCAGAGCCGCCAAGCCTCCCCCAGGGGCCACAGCACAGGCTGGTGCCACAGCCCCTCAGGAGCCTCCTGCTGGTCTGCCTCAGGGCCACCCTGTCTCCCCAGGGCCCCTCCGCCCATCCCTCCCTGCACCGCAGCTCCTCGGACCCTGCTGGTAGCCAGAGCAGAAAGTGGGGGCCTGCCGGGCCCACTGTGGACCTGCGGCCGCTCCTTGGCTACTGTGGCAAGGGCTCCAGGCCTGCCCTGTGTGCTGTCGCCCCTCCCCGTGGCCCATGCCCCATGAGGGCTGCCTGTTTCCCTCACGACACCTTTGCCCGCACCCTGCCCACAGCGCACCTGCGCTGGGCTCTGCCGTGGGGCAGGGGAGGCTCAGCCTGCCTGCCTGCCATGTCACCCCTGAGGCTGGTGGCACAGCGCAGGTCTGGGCTGTCGGCAGCTTCATTCTGGGTGGTGCTGATGGTACCGGAAACCTGGGTGGTCTCTTAGGGTCCCTCTCAGGCCTCTCCTGGGGCGTGAGGGACACTCCGGGGACAGGTGGCCGTGCCCAGACAAGGGGTCACTGGCACGATGCCTCCTGCCGCATCTTGCTCCTGTCCCGCAGGGGACCCCGGTGGCCCCAGCCCTCCTGGGGGCCGTGACTAAAGTGGAGCCTGGCCGCCCGCTGCCGGCGGCTTTGTGCCCAGCCTTTCTTTCTCTGGCTGAGCGCGGAAAAGGCCGCGTCAGCGCCCGCTTTGTCTGGCCCTTCCCGCTGCTGCTGTTCTCAGGGGGACAAAGCCAGCCCGCTCACAGCCGCCGGGCGGACAGAGCGATTCCCCGTCTGGATGATTCGACCACAAAACCATGTGGCCCTTTCACCCCCGTCAGCTGGGTGCGGCACCCCGCCCCGGTGGTCTTTCGGGACGAAGAGAGAAAATTCCCACGGGCCCCGAGGTAGGGGCAGGCGCGGGCGCTGGACAAACACGGCTCAGGCCTCGGACCCCAGCCAAACAGGCAGAGAGGGCTCCCCACTCCCGTCAGCCGCGGGGCTCTGGGCCGGACGCCCTCTCCCTCTGACCTCTGCAGATCTGGGGGGCAAATCAAGTTCGCACCTCTCCATGACCCCTCAGCCCCGCAGCCAGTGTCAGCCCAAGCCCGCGTGGCCTCTTCCCCCACGAAGATCCGATGCCGTCGCCTGGTCCCGGCCACCGCCCAGCTCTGCTGCTGCAGCAACCTCTGCTTCCTCCCTGGCCACAGCCTCCGCTCTCACCTCAGCCCCGGGCACTGAACAGCATGCCCCTTTGCCTTCCTCCTGTCCCCGCTGCCCGGGGCTGGGTCCCCTCACCCCACTGTTCCTCCTGCACGGATGCCGTGACCCCTTCTCCAGACCTCGGCAGGGGGCCCCCCCGCACAGACCCATGGCCCCCAACCTGTGGTGGGTCCTCTACATCCACTTCCTCCTGAGTTCATGGCCCTCTCCGTGCCAGAGCCCAGGGCTCGCGGTGCCCGCTCCCGGCTGTGCTGTGCCGGCACGCTTGAGCGCCCAGCACACCAGCGCACGGTAGGCGGCTGAGGAATGTGAGGCTGGGTGCCACCCGGTCTCGGCCGTCCTCTGCCTGCAAGGCCTTGTGCCCTGAGGGCCTGCCCGGTACACCCACCCTCCTCAGTGCCAGGCTTGGGTGCAGCGTGCTACCACCCCCGAAGGCCCTGCGGCGGTCCCCTCCGCCTCTCTCTGCCCGGCGGCCCACACCAGCCCAGGCACCGGTGGGCATCAAAAGAGCACACTGGGCCCAAGGGCCCTCCCTGAGCTGCCCCGGGCCTCCAAGGCCCAGGAGTCAGCTCCTGACGATGTGAGGCGAGGCCTCCTGCAGCCCAGTCACCTCACGCACAAGGGAGAAACTGAGGCAGAGAGGGCAACCACTGGAGCTAAGAAGCCTGGCAGCTCCACGGTGGACTGGCCCCTCCACAGAGCAGGGCAGGCCCTCTCCGCTGGCCAGGAAGTTCCCACTCCTGCAAGTGCTCTCCGTAACCAAGCTCCAATATTGGCCTGTGACTCTCAGTCTGTGTTCCATGGAACCCCACGCGTTCGGCACGGCTCAACTCGACCATGGGAAGGCTCAGATGAGGTGGTCAGGGGCGTGGGGTGGGACAGGGGCAGGTCAGGTTGGCAGGAGACACAGCTCCTCTGGGAGCCACCAGCTCCTGCCAGTTCCCTGCTGGCCCCCAGGCCCATCGCACCCACCATGCTCCTGCCCCTGGGGGGCCTGGGTCCCTCTCCCCACCTTCCCTCTCCCCACCTTCCCTCTCCCGCACCTGCCCCGAGCAGCAGCAGCCTGGGTCAGCACACCTGGGGCCAGCAGGAAGGGACTCTGACTGCAGTGGCTGTGGTGTCTGTGGAGGCCGTCAGTGAGGGTGAGCTGGAGCAGCAGGTGGCTCTGTGGGGTGACTCACTAGGGTGCTGGTGAACGCGCCTCTCAGTCCAGTTCAGAGGTTCAGTGTGCAGATCCAATTATTTGCTTTTGCTCTGTGACAGATCCCACTCCACAACAAAAGCAACGTCCTTGTTAAAGTCAGAGGCCAAGCGGAGGTGACCAGGTGGGGCCCGAGGCCCGGGGGCAGCCAAGTCAGATGCAGACCGGCTGCGTGCTGCGAAAGCTCGGCATCAGCTAGGCATGGAGTACACACCTGTAATCCAGACTCCGCTGGGAGCCTGAGGCAGGAGCACTGCAGGTCTGCACCCAGCCTGGGCAACTCAGGGACTTCACAAGACGCTGTCTCAAAATACAGTGTGTGAAAAGGGCCGGGGGTAGCTCAGTGTGAAGGCCCTGGGTTCAATGCCCAGTACCCCAATCAGGTGCAGTACATGCAGTCAGGCACAGCGCGTGACACTCGGTACAGATGATGCACAGGTAAGTCACTGGCTTGTACGGTCCCATCACTGTCAGCATGGTTTTTTTGTTTGTTTGTTTGTTTGTTTTTCCGGTACCAGGAACCGAACTCACGACCTTTGTGCCTGCCAGGCAGGCGCTGTGCCGCTGAGCTAAATCCCCAGCCCCTGTCAGCATGATTTTGGAGAGTGCGCCTGGGAACACCCGGAGCATGCTGTGGCGTGGTGGCCGGCACCAGAGCGTGGCCGCTGCACGTCGTTTCACTGAGTCTGCGTGCAGAGGCACAGTGGGGTGACCGACCCGGCCACCCAGGAGTGCACAGGGGCCGGAAGCAGTTCTCAGAGTGTGTCCGCATCATCGGGAGGTGACACTTAGAAGAGTGTGATGTGCATATGTGGGCATATGTGTGTATGAGTACATGTATGTATACAGTGGTACCTCAGTTCACAAACTTAATTCTTCCCATGAGTCTGCAGAATTCATTCCCCAATTCTGGCTGCAATCGAATCAGAAGCATGCACACATACGTGTATATGCATGTAGATGTATATGTGTGTGTGCATACATGCATGTATGTATATTTGGGTGCCTGTGTATATTGCATACATGTACAGTAATACCTCAATTCATGAACACTTCTGCTCACAAACAATTTGGCTTGCAAATAAAAGCGTTCAATAAAATTTCGGTTCTGTTGCTTTCGGTGACAAACGCAGCCATGGCCAACTTCCCCACACAAACACAAACGCAGCTGTCTACGCCGAAACTGAGAACAAATGAGGCTCCTGAGCCGAGGTGCCACTGTACATGTAATGTGTGTGTGTATGTGTACATATGAATGTGCGTGTATATGGGTATATATATCCACGTATATTTGTGTTTATGTATATATGTACGCACATGTGCATGTGTGCACACAAGCATGTACACACGTGTATACCATGTATATGTGCATATATGTATATACATGCATCAGTGTATATGCATATATGTATAAATGTGTATCTCTGTGTATATGCATATGTGTATATACATGCACCTGTATGTATAGGTATATAGACACATGTGTATATGTGTGTCTATGTATACGTGTATATGCATGAATATGTATATATGTGCACACAAACACAATACAACCCACATGCTTGGCAAGCCGCGGACCCCTCACCCTCCTCCTCTATCAGGAAGTAGGACCTTTGTTCTTGTCGCCTGTGCTTGGGGGCGGCCTGCCTGGAATTCTCCCCATGCCGCGTGTCCCCTACGGGAGGCTCAGGGGCGCCAGCTGCAGACCTTGGCATCCGCAGACCTGCCCCGCACTCCACAGTGTGCGAAGACCTCCTGCCCTCTCTCGGGCTGGCCCCGCTCCCTCTCTGGGCAAGGCCAGAGCCTGTGTCCCTGATGTGCAGGCGGGAAACAGGCTCAGCGCAGAGTGACTCGCGTGAGGCCAGGCGGGGACCTCACGCCTCTTCCTCCTGGGAGTGCTGTGGGACGCTGGCCTTCTCACTGGGATGGCCGTGCAGCCAGCGGCCGGGGACGGCTCTGTGCCTCTGGCGGCCCCAGGGCTGGTGGAATCATTAAATCACGGCAAGAAGTCCCCACCTGTGCTGCACCAAGGACACCTTCACCATGAACCTGGGAAGCAAGTCCATCCCAAGCCGAGCTGGGCAGAGGTCCTCGCTGCCCTGCCACCCAGACACAGGCCTGCTGGGGCACCCTGGAGGCATGGGGCCAGCTGTGGGCGGAGCCTGCAATCATGGCATCCCTTAAAATACCATTGCCCAGTTTTCTTCATTAAAAAGTGTAGTCTACAAGACCTACTAGACAGATGCCTGGCAGTGGGTGAGTGGCTAAGTAAACTGTGGTCCATCTGGACATGGAATATTACTCAACCGTGAGAAAGAAAGTGCTCGCAAGCCAGGGAAAGATAGGGAAATTTAGGGGAAGAGTTCAGTCTGAAAGGGCTGTCTACTGCACAGTTCCAACTCGGACATCTGGAAAAGGCGGATCTACCGTGACAAAGGCCTGTGGTAGCCAGGGGCACGGGGAGGGGCGGGAGCAGGGTGAGCAGTGGGGTGAGAGGGCTTTTGGGTTGCGGTGATGCTACAGGGTGGACGCGTCTTCACACGTTCACCCAAACCCTCAGGCCGTCCGCGCCGAGTTACTGTGAGCCTCTCCTGGCTTCCTCGCTGTATCTGAGGCTGCGCTTCTGGCTTCTGGGCACTGTTGGGATGACAGCTACGTGGAGTTGGGTTTCTGAAAACTCGTGGGCCGTCCACTTCTGCCGCATCCACTGCCCTGTGGGCTGCAAGTCATTAGAAATTTCCAGAAAATGCAGTGTTTGTAGGAAACTGGAAATCCCAGACAAGAACCAGAGGTGTCTGTCCGCCCTATTCCAGCTCCCGAGGACCCCGGCACCTTGCGGCCGATGGGTCCAGCTGAAGGCTGACCTGTGGGTTCTGGCCCGGCTGGGGTCTCGGGCTCTCAGGGAGCGGCTGATCTCTGAGTCAGTTGGAGGAGAAGCAGCGGTCCTCGAAGTGTGCCCCATGGCAGCTCGGAAGGACGCCCCCACAGCCAGGCCCAGAGGCCCACGGGCACACGGTCCTGTTCTCGAGCGGTTGGTGGTCCCCCTGCTGGGAGGATGCTGAGGGGTAGGTTCGCCAGGACAGGCACCTGAGTCCCCCCTGGGCACCCACCCCTGCAGCTCTGAGCTGCCCAGGGCGCCTGCATCCCCCTCCGTGGCAAGGCTGGGGCCTGAGCTGGGGCTGGGATGGTGACATCATGAACTACGCTTTGCCAGTTCTTTCCCGACCTCGGAAACCCCAACATCCCGCTCCAGGAACTGGCCTGCGGCATTGGCTTTGGCCCACAGCCCCAGGAGTGCGGTGGGGAGGCCCCAGCCCCCGCTGCCCCCAGCAGCCAGCGGAGTCCCCTCCCTCCCCAGGCGTCCAGCGATCCGGGCCAAGTGTGAGAACAGCCGGGTCGGGCCCTCACCCCACCCCTCTTCCCTGCAAGGAAAATAAACAACTGTCCTGCCCGTCATAGATCTGAGCCTGTGAGAGTGGAGCTGACTCACCGGCCGGCCCTGGGCCCTGCCAGAGTCCCATAGCCTTCCCTGTGCCAGGCAGAGGGGACCTGTCCCATCCCAGGACTCCTGGCCAGGTCCCATGCACTGCACTGCCCTTGCTACTGTGTGACCTCCAGCCGGGCCCTGACCTCTGGCGGCCCCAGTGACCTCCTCATTCCAAACCAGTACCTCGGGGTCGTCCACACTGTAGATAGGAATCGAGGTGGGAAAGCAGCTGTGGCTCAGGGGACCCCCAGGGGCCCCTGCCAGGCCCGAGAGATGAGTCAGAATGGTCTCAGCAGCGGCAGGAAGGCTCTCAGCCCTCCAGGGAGCCAGTCACCACGGGGCGCCTGGCCATCTCGTGTCCCTGCTCCGTGCCCGCTTCTCCACTGATAACAATTTCTGCAGGCCGCCTGCCTCTTCAGGTGGAGGCCGTGGCGGGGAAGGCGGCCGTGTCGGCACCTGTGACTGCGCCATGGCTATGGCGGGCATCCCGTCATCTACAGGCCACTCTGCCACCCACAGTCCCTGTGCCCACCACACAGCCCAGCGGCCCCATCTTCAGAAACACGTGGCACAGAGGGAAGGAGAGGGTCTTCCTGCCCCCTAAAAAGGGAGGCCCTGGGGTGGGCGCAGGTGGGGAAGGAGGTGGCGGCCGGGCAGGGTGGCCGGAGCAGGGGCAGGACAGTGGCCTTGGAGACAATGCTGGCGGGCCACAGCCGGGCGGTGACTCCCTTGGCTCTGGGGGACACAAGGGAGGGGCTGGGGGTGAGCAGAGGGCGATGGAGCCCCGCTGGGTTCCCACGCTGGACAGCAGGGCAGGTGTGGCCTTGGGGTCAGTGAGCGGCAGGAGGCGGGGCGGCAGGGCCACAAGAGGGTTGGCCAATTAACCTGTCGCGGCCCAGGGAGAGGCTAAGAGGATTTGCCTTTTGTCCGGCTAATTATTCTGCATGGACACTTCTCCTTGCCCGGGGCCTAGGCAGAACTTTAATTAAAAAGAAGCCGCAGCTTTCTCGCTTACCCCGAGGGGGGCCACCCTGGGAACCCCAGCAGCGCCCGCTCGGGCCCAAGCTGACAGTCTGGCCACCTTCACGAGGGGAGCCCCACCGCCAGCTGCTGGCTGTGCTGTGCGGGGGTGCACGGCCTGACAGGGAGCTGAGGTTCTGGAGGGCCCCGTGGGGACCTTGACATCAGGGCTGCAGCTTCCTGGGCACCCCCAGTCCTCTGGGGGGCAGAGAGAAGCTGGGGGACCCAACCCCAGCCTGTGAGCCCCACACACCCTATCCCCAGCCCCCCTGAGCAGCCAGAGGGGTCAAATTGCTTCCTGCTAGCCCCCATGTCCCCAGGCCCTCCTGCTACCTGCCCTTGCCCCCATGAGTGAGGGAACCCCATTTTGCAGATGAGAAAACTCAGGCTGGAGGTAGGACACCCAGCCCCAGGCTCATGTGGGGAACGAGGGCACTGGGTCTTGACACAGAGGCCATGAGCAGCCTCTCTGGGGTTTGCCCTTCTGTCCCAGGCTGGGCCCCTGGGCCCGGGGTGAGAGGAAGGATGGCACTGTCCCCCTGCTCCAGAGCAGGTCGGCAGCTCAGAGCATCTACTCCAGCGCCTGTCCACCTGGCTCTGGGGGCTTCCTGGAGGAGGTGGCTTGTGAAAGGCCCAAAGAATGCATAGGAGTTTATGTAGAAAAAAAGGACCAATCACCTTGGATAGGGGGCACTGGGACACTGGACCCAGCAAGAGCAGAGGCATGAGAAACGGGTCAGGATCACGTGATTTGGAGCAGGGGCCACTGTGGCTCCATTCACCAGAGCCCTTCAGGGCATGGGAGGTCTAGCAGCCACTGAGACCTAGGCAGGGCCTGTGCTCAAACTGACTCTGCCCTGGGGGTCCTGGGCAGCCAAGGAGAGAGGGGAATGTCTGCTCTTCAGAAATGCCGTTGTTCACAGTATATGAAAACATCATTTGCATTGTTGCAATATGTAACATGAAGGGCCAGGTTATAAATAATTATATCACAAAAGAAGAAATGCTGTTGCTTACTCTCCCTCATTCATCCATTCAGCCATCCATTCACGAATTTCTTCACACATTTACTCACTCATTCACTCGATTATTTCTTAGGTCACTTATTCATCCACGTTTCGTTTGTCCAGTCTACCATCCATTAGTTCATTTGTTCACTTATTCATGGATCCTTCATTTACTTGTTCCCTCCCTGATTCATCGGCTCTCCCCTTCGTTCATTTGCTCCTCCGTTCAATCGATCATGCTTCTATCCTCTGGGAAGCCTGGGGCAGGTGTCATAGCGGTCACATGGATGAGTTCGTGGCTGTGTTGCTGGGAGGGGGTGCCTGGTTGCATCTGGGTCACTGAGGTGACCCGGAAGGGTGTTTTACTGCCCCCAGGCTCTCCTTGCTCTCTGTTTCCCGGATGCTGTGGGTGAGCAGCTTTCTTTTGCCAGGCCCTTCCACCACGCTGTTCCTGCTCGGGAGCCAGAAAGCCATGGACTGAGCCCTCCGAAACCGTGAACCAAACTAAACCCCTCCACCTTTAGCTTGCAGTGGTCAGGTATTTATTGTGTCCCCATGACTAGAAAGTGACTAACGCACATCCCCACCCTGCTCCCAGAGGCGACATCTGAGTGCAACCACCATAGGTCGGCCAGCATCGCCCTAAACACACAGGGTGCGAGGTGGAGCACCATCCGGGAGGGAAACTCCCGCACATACTCAGGACCCTTACTGGCCACAAGCAAGAACGATGCACTTATTTTTTGTCGGCCCCCACCGCTCATCCTGTGTGACTTGGTCCTCACCAAGCCCCACGTGTGCCAGACTCTGACACGAGGACAGAAGTCATCCTGTCCTCCATCCTTCTCCACAAGTGTTTGCAGGACTCAAATGGGGTTAGGGCCTCACCTGGGACCCTGAGCCCAGCCATGCTGGAAGGGACAGGGTCTTGGCCCAAACCCAGTGTGAAGGGCTGGAAAAAGCAGGAGGCCCTGGGCCTGTGGGGCAGCTGGGCGCCCCCAAAACCTTCTTGTATTCCTGCTGCAGCCCCAGCCGTGTTGGGCCATGGTGGTGATAAGCCAGACATCGTCCCCAAGCTGGGAAATAGCCAGAGGCCAGGAGCTGTGCTAGGTGACAGCCAGCGCTGGAGGACTGCGGGGATGGAGGCTTCTTCAGACTGGGGCCTGGGGTCCTCTCGCAGCGGGGACATCAGGTGAGGCCTGGGCCCCAGAGGACAGCAGGTCTGTGGGACAGTCCCACGGGAGGGACTGAAGGTTTCCAGGCCAGGAAGCAGCAAGTTTAATGACCATCAAGGAAACTAGGGCAGCAGAGAGAGAGGATGCAGGGCGCCTGGCCGGGAAGGCGGCTCAGGCTGATGACACACGGGCTCCTGACGTCCCTCTGGGCGGGATGAAGGCTGGAGGTTGGAGCTGGAGGATAGCCAGGGACAGGGATGCATCTTGGGGGTCAGTTGCTGGAGGTCAGTTGTCCCTGAGTGGGCCCCGTGACTGGCAGAATCACCGTTTGCCAGCCGTCCACTCGCCAGCCAGCCACTCTGCACACACTCCTGTGGTCCCGTCCGGCTCAGGGCCACGGCTTTGCTGGTTCACAAGGCCTGGGGTGTGAGGTACGATGCCCGCCTGGGCCACTCTACCCCAGAGCCCCCTGCACCCCACCAGCCCACCAGCTGTCACCCCTGCCAGGCCACGGCGCCACTGTGAGCCCCTCTGTCCTCCTCTGAGCACAGACTGTGGAGGCCGCAGGCCTAGTCTGCTTCAGTGGACCTTCGCCCTCTGCCCAGAAGTAGCTGCGGGGCCTAAAATCACACTGTGCCCTCTGGGGACACAGAGCCCAGTCCCCGGGGCCTGGAGATGTCATCCCACATGGAGACAGGATCGAGGTGTGGCCACAGAGGGGCCTCCGTGCCCCTAAGCCAATTGCACAGACTCTCATGAGGGATGCAGAGCAGGATTTGAAGGCTCTGGCCTTGATTCCTGCAGTGAAGCGGCCATGAGCCACGGATGCCACAGCCAGCAGTGGGGAGGGTCCTCCCAGCATCTGCAGATCCCTGATTTCTGATGCCTGGACTGTGAGTGGGTTCTGCTACCACAGGCGTCATTGTTATAGAGCCCCAGGATCCTGCACGGAAGCCCACGCTGTCCCCATTTGGCTTGGCTGACTTTCCACGCCTGTGTCCGAAGCCCTGAGTCCTTTGGCTGTGACTTGCTGGAGTCTGGGGTGCAGCTTAGGAGATAAGACCAACCCCTGAGCAGGACGTCTGCCCCAGGATGCCACAGGAGGCGGAGGACAGCGGCAGAGGACCCAGCGGCCAGCCTGCACGGGTGGGGGGGACTTGGCCAGAGGACAGTGCTCAGGTGGGTCCTAGGTGTCCCAGAGAGGCCATGCAGGCAGGTGGGCCTCGGGGCGGGCGAGGCTTCCTCAGCACCCTCATGCCTCAACCAGGTTGAGGGCCCCAAACCCGCCATCCACCACCCCAGCCTCTTAAGAATAAAAACAAATATTTTGGCAGTATGTTGATGTGTTGGGGTTGAGCTTTCTTCTGGAGGCCAAAAATAGGTGCATCTCGGCTTCCCCGGGGATGCCTCCCCCCACCACCCGTCCACAGGTTGTGCAAGGCCTGCACTGCCACTGGGGCAGGAGCCAAGTTCTGACTTAACTGAGGCGTCAGCGGAGGAGGAGGAGGAGGAGAGGAGAGGAGAGGAGAGGAGAGGAGAGGAGAGGAGGAGGGGAGACAAGGTAGATGGGAGACAGGAGGGGATGGGAGGGGAGGGGCGGGGCGCCAAAAGGGTCGCCCTGACCAGCACTGGGAGCCCGAGGGTGAGCAGCTGAGGAGTCTCCTTGACCTGGAGGGGCCTTGTCCAAGGCAAAGATGGGAGCCTGAGTGAAGTCAGGAAAGGATGCCTGGCCACTTGGTGGTGTCCTCTGTGGTCACAGCCCCGGTCACCTGCAGGCCCAGTCAGAGGTGGCCCGGGCCCTCCCCCTCCCCCAGCATTCCCCAGGCGCAGTGACTCAGCAGGCTGCAGTGGGCCACAGCCTGCATGCCCTTGGGGTCTGTGTCAGGGGACAAGCGAGTCCCCAAGTCATTTCTGGCGCTCTCAGGATGAGCGGTGGGGCTGGGACACAGGGCTTCGGAGCGAGCCAGTTGAGGGTCAGGAGGGCAATTTGTAAACTGTAACACGTAGTGGGTGCACACCCCCAAAACTGCATCCTCACCGCCAGGTGCCCTGGCTGTCACAAGGGCATCGTCCCTGTCCTCTGTCCCTAGGAGACCAGGCCGCCCTCGTGAGGCCATCCTGCCCCCTCACACCCACGTGCCCAGCACCCACTGTGTAGCCTGCAGAGGAGAGCAGGTCTCCCAGGCCTCAGCAGGGTGGTGGGCTCCTGGGGCTCCAGCTTGGTGGCCACTTGCTGAGGTCACCAGTGAGCCTCGACGGCAGAGCGGAGGAGGGTGACTTCTCTGGGTGCTCAGGGCCGCCGTCTCGCGGGGTCCTCCTTGCGGCTCTGAGACAGTGTCATCCCAGCTCACAGGGGGAAACTGAGGCAGGCCCTCCGCTCTGGAACCCCAGGCAAAGACTCAAAGGACAGCACAGGGCTCAGCCTAGGGATACCACTGCTCTGCCCGCAAAACTCAAGGATCCCCCTGCTTCTCCAAAGCCACGTGGCACCCCCGGTCCAGCAGACCCCTCCCCTGCCCCGGGCCCTCGTGCTGAGAGGCTGGGGACCCTCCAGGCCCCTCCTTGTCTGTTGGCACCGACGCTCGCCCCATAGCCCTGAGTCTGGAAAGAGGACCGAATCTTCCAAGTGCCCTGCTCCCTGCAGACATGCGGCCACCTGCAGCCCTCCGACTCGGCAGTGTCTGCTCTCTGTCTCCTGGGCTCAGCTGGGCGCCCCCTCTGCCACCCTGACTCCCCTGCCCAGCATGTGCTGCCCAGCTGCTCCTCTGCCTCACCGGCCCCGCATGCAGCATGGGCCCTGAGTCCCTGTGTGTGTTGTCTCCTAACCACGGTTTGCCATCTCCCATTCCTGCGGGGCACCCTGTGGGCAGGGCTTTGCCGGCGCTCGGAGGAGAGCAATGAGATGTGTGTTACGCAAGCAAAGAGCTCCTGGCTCCCTGAGGGGACCTGGGGCAGGCACCAGAGGGGTGGCCAAGTAAGATGGGGCTCTCAGAACCCGGCTCCCTTGGCCCCCCACCGGGGCCCAGAATGTAGACCCCTTCCTACCACAGACGCAGACTCCTGGGACCCACGTCAAAAGCACAGCCTCAGAACTGTGGAGTCAGAACTCCGCAGGGCTGGCAGCTCCCGCTCCCTCGGGTGGAGGTCAAACTGTGCTTGAATTCCTCTAGGGACGGGCGCTGCCCTCCTCCAACCTGCAACTTGGCAGCTGAGTCCTGCTACCTGAGGTTTGCCCCTGCCTGCTGGGGCCCAGGGGTGAGTGGGAGGCACCCATGGGCCCTAGTGTCACAGCCCTTTCACCAGAGTGGGCCCTTCGAGACGGGTGAGGGCCGCGCCCTGCAGCAGGCCTGCCCGGGCTCCCAGAGACAGCAGTGACTCAGCTGCTCCCGTGGCTGCCTCCCCGTCCCAGAGTGTTTGCGTGAGATGTAATCGATCCTCTGGCCTGGGAACCTGGAGGGGGAGTAGGTGTATTCGCCTACTTCTGTGTGGGGTGTTGTTGGGATGCAGGGGGGCATGGGGTGTCCTGGTTCAGGGGGCAGGAGTTCCCCGCCAAGTGGGTAAGAAGCTTGCAGTGTTGGCCTTGGCCTTGGCCTTGCTGGCTCCAGGGGGCACAGCAGGCAGGCAGGGGGCAGCCCTCTCTGTGCCCACCAGGCTCGGGCCACCGGGGTCTGTTGAGGGCCCCTGGGTACCAAAGATGCTCTGGGGTAGCCCCTCCAACTGGACAACGGAGGCCAGAGGAACAATATGGACGCCGTCCTGGACCCCGCCTCCCTCCCTCCCTCCCTCCCGTCTTCCTTCTGTCCTTCTTTCTCTCTTTCCTCCCTCCCTCCCCCCTTCCTTCCTTCTCTGCTTCCTTCCTTCCTGCCTTCTCTTTTCCGTTTTTTGTTTGTTGTTTTTTTTTTTTTTTGGTGGCACTGGGGATTGAACCCAGAGCCTGCACACTGAGCTACATCCCCAGCCCTTCTTTAAATTTTTAATTTTGAGACAGGGTCTCACATAGTTGCCCAGACTGGCCTCAAACTTGCTATTCTCCTGCCTCAGCCTCCCATGAGGTGGGATTACAGGCATGTACCACTATGCAGGGCTAGAATATTCCCTTGGTCTGCCGGTCCCTTATGAAGACTCCACACAAACCTCAGGCGCTCGGAGACCCGGCCCTGGGAAGGGTCCAGGAGCAGCACTGAGGCCCCATGGCCCTGGGCTCCCAGCTGATGGTTTCCTCCAGGGCAAGTGCAGCTCGCAGACGGCTGAGGGCCAGGAGCCAGGGCCGCACAGTCCCTTCACCCAGGCCTGTGGAGCAGGGAAGGCCAGAGGCCTCGGCACCCAAGGGTAAGCGTCCCTTCCTCTTTTCAGACCCTTCCAGAATCTTGTCGACTGGAGGGCTCCCGGAGCTCTGGTGCCTGGCAGCGCAGACCACGCTCGTGGTCACCCAGTGTGCTCCTGCTCCCCGCTGCTCTTTCCTGTCCTCCTCCCTCCGGGAAGCCGTGACTGAGTGCCCGCTCCCCCAGGCCAGTCCCTAAGCCCTTCCGGCTCCCCACCCCATCCCCTCCTGTCCTCCTGTCCTCCTGCCCCCATTCTGGCCAGGGGCTCCCTGGGCCAAGACCCCGTCTCTGACTCAGCCCTGAGGCTCCCCTCGGGCATAGGTGTGCCGGTCAAGGATGGACCGTGTCGGGAACTTGGAAGACACCCAGGACTCAACCCCAGCCCATGTCCCCTCCAGCTGCCTCCGCCTCCTCACCAGGCCACAGGTCTCCTTGGGTGGCCACAGAGCTCCAGCTTCGTCAGAAAGGTAGGGACTCCACTGGAGAGGAAGTAGGGACCTGCCCAGAGGAAGTAGGGACCAGCCCAGAGGAAGTAGGGACCCACCCACAGGAAGTAGGGACCCGCCCAGAGGAAGTAGGGACCCACCCACAGGAAGTAGGGACCCGCCCAGAGGAAGTAGGGACCCACCCACAGGAAGTAGGGACCCACCCACAGGAAGTAGGGACCTGCCCAGAGGAAGTAGGGGCCCCGCCCAGAGGAAGTAGGGGTCCCGCCCAGAGGAAGTAGGGACCTGCCCAGAGGAAGTAGGGGTCCCGCCCGGAGGAAGTAGGGGTCCCGCCCGGAGGAAGCAGGGACCCCACCCAGAGGAAGTAGGGGCCCCGCCCAGAGGAAGTAGGGGCCCCACCCAGAGGAAGTAGGGACCCCGCCCAGAGGAAGTAGGGGCCCCACCCAGAGGAAGTAAGGGCCCCACCCAGAGGAAGTAGGGACCCCATCCAGAGGAAGTAGGGGCCCCGCCCAGAGGAAGTAGGGGCCCCGCCCAGAGGAAGTAGGGACCCCGCCCAGAGGAAGTAGGGGCCCCACCCAGAGGAAGTAGGGGCCCTATCCAGAGGAAGTAGGGACCCTATCCAGAGGAAGTAGGGGTCCCGCCCAGAAGAAGTAGGGACCCACCCAGAGGAAGTAGATGCCCCACTGAGAGGAAGTAGGGACCCCACCCAGAGGAAGTAGGGGCCCCGCCCAGAAGAAGTAGGGGCCCCGCCCAGAGGAAGTAGGCCTGAGCAAGAGCGGCTATGCTCTCAGGGAGAGACAGACAGGTGCTCACCCCTGGGCCTGGGAACAGTGCTGCTGCCCAAGCCTCCTGCAGACTCAGCCCCTGCCTCTCCTGGGCACCCAGCCTGAGACTCCCTGAACCCGCAGGGCACCAGTTCTGTCCTGTAGTGCCTGAACCATCAGCTCTCCCTCTTTGGGTCCTTCATATCCAAGGACCTAGGCAGGCTCAGAGCCAGGGAAGCCTGAGCAGGCCGCAGCCTGAGTGAAGCCCCCGCAGACACAGCTGTGCTGCCTGGCTCTCACAGTGGAGGAGGAGGCGGCTCAGGAGGTGAGGCCCAGGTGAGCTCTCCTGTGAGCTCCAGCTCTGGCTCCCTGTTTATCTGAGCACGGCTCCCCTCTGTCCCCTGCCAGACCCTGCCTCTCCCTTCCCCACCAGCCCCTCCAGTTCACCCAGCTGCCTAACTCTCGTCTGCCCTGTTGCTGCTCTACCCGGTCTTTCTTGTTCTGTCTTTGGTGGAGATAGTGCCACCTGTCACCTCCTCAGACCCCACCTAAGCCGTTCCCCTCCCACTCGTCTCTGTGTGCACAAGGTCCCAGGCCTCAGTTTCCCTAGTGAGGCCCAGCGGTGCGTAGAAGGAAGACCCCAGAGGACCTGAGTTCAGACCCTGGCTTGGCCTCTCAGCAGCCGTGGGACCTTGGGCAGCTCTTCATATTCTCTGTGCCTCAGTTTCTCCACCTGCTTAAGGGAACCAGCACTGACCGACCGACTTGGGAAAGGGCCGTCACCCAGGCTGCGTAGGGCTGCGGCCGCCCAAGCCTGGCACTGGGGAGCGCTCAGTATTAATTCCTCAGAGCTGCTGGCTTTTGAGGACCCTCACCCTGGGTAGGGGCAGAAGCAGTCAGAAACAGGACCCCTGTGGAAGATGGTGCCCCTGAAGGGGCAGCGGGTGGTCACTGTCCCCACCACTCCAGGCCATGTCCCCAGCTGCTGTGCCTCAAGGTCCTGCACTGTTCCCAAGGGCGGAGGATGGGCCACCTGGGCAGGGAGCTGGCTGAGCACCCTGAGAGCTGAGAGCAAGGCCGGTGAGCTGAGGCCATCACAGCGTGGGCTGAGGAGCCCCTGGGGTGGCGGGTCAGGTCTCGGCAGGACCCAGGGCTGGGGTTGGCTGGACACTGGGCCAGGCGGGCTGGGGGCTCCCTGCCCCGCAGGGCCCCTGGAGGATGTGCCGGCAGCCCCGGGGGGCCAGACTGGGCTTGAATGTCAGCCAGGCAGTAAGTGCCGTCTGCGCCCTGGGGCCGGGCATCTCAGGGCTCCTTCCTCATTCCTGCCCCTGTGGGAGTAGCCGGACCCCGGTGTTCCGATGCCGCCGCCGCCCCTGGGGATTTGCTTGCTGTCTCATGGGGAGCCAGGGCCTACTGCCAACTGCCCGGCCCTGGCGTGGGCCCCATGCACACCAGCGCCAGGGCCCCACCGACCACCGAGTCCTGGCCGTGGGCCACCTGCTGCTCGCAGATGGGGAGACCGAGGCCACACATCAGGGAGGGCCAGGAAAGGACTGGGCTGTGGCTCTGAGTCCTGTCTGTCCCTGGGGGAAGGGTGTGTCCCACCTGGAGGTCCCTCTCCTGAGCCCTGGGTCTAGGGCCAGGCTCTGCAGGTGCCCAGCTGGGCATTGTGGGGACGGGGCTGTTTGATCAGCAGTTCCGCCCGATGCCAGGCTGCCGGGGACAGCGGGCAGTGGCCAAACCGGCCCCACCGCATGCCTTCCGGCCCTGGGCAGGAATGCTATTCACGCAGCCTTGCACGGCTACCAGTTCCGGGCTGGGCCTCGGGGAGAAGTGGCAGGGCTGGGTGGGAGCCCCCAGGAAACTCGGGAGGCCTCCAGCCCCGACCCCCAGACCCAGCAGCTGGGCCCAGGCCCCCAAGCCCAGACTGCAACTGCGGGTGGAAGGGGAGCAGAAGCACAGACCGTTCAGGCTCACTCCTGCGCCCCTTCCCGGCAGCCAGAGCCCTGCGATGTCCGTCCGCCTCGGGCACCCAGAGGCCAGCAGGCTTGAGGGGGCCCGGCTGGGGCCGGGGCTCAGGGCAGGGACGGGAGCAAGGGGCCCTCAGCCCACAGAAGCGGGAGGAGGTGAGAGGCTGGGGGAGGGTGTCTGGGGGACACACACACACTCGCTGCTCCATTTCCAGCTTTTATTGGGACCAAGCGCTCCCCTCCGGGGAGGCCAGCAGCACAGTCGTCAGATGGGCGCTTCCAGGATGCCTGGTGCCCAGCCACCTCCAGCCCCACATGTGCCATGGGCGGCCAGTGCCCGCCTGGGCCGTGCTGCCCCCACCCCAGGGATGGGCCCCTTGAGGGACAGCAGGCTCGGCTGGGTGCTTGGCGGCCCAGGGACAGTGCGAGGGCCCCGGTGGCGTCGGCCCCGAGGGTCCATTTCAAGCAGAAGGAGGAGCCTGGCTGGGGGCCTGGCCGCAGCCGCGCCCCTCCCCTCTGGTACCCAGTGTAGGTCACAATAACTTAAAAGACACTATAGACATCTGGACGCTATATAACAGTATAAGTTACCCGGGCTCCTCGGCAGAGGACGCCGGCCTGTGGACTCGGGGTATCCTGGGACTGGGGTGAGGCAGGGGCCGGGGTGGGGCATTCACAGCAGCCCAGAGGATCAGGGTGTCCCGGCACTGTCAGACATAGGCTGGACTCAGGGCCAGCACCCACACGGGGTCACTCGCCCCAGGCCAGTGTTCAGGCCGCTGGGCACATTGGAGGTGCAGAGATCAATGGCGGTGGCCTCGAGCGGTTCACTGGCCTCGGGCGGGTCCCACTCTCCATGTCTGTCTCCTGGGGACAGAGTGGGAGCCCCGAAAGGCATGCCCAGCCCTGAGCCGGGCCTCCCATTCCATCACCATCTGTAAGGCTTGGGGGGAACTGACCGCGAAGGAACAGCCTGCGCAACTTGGGGAGACGTCTAGAGAGTTGGTGTCCCTAGACAGCAGGTGGGCAGCCGCCCCTCTCCCTGCCTGCCAGTTTTTCTGGCATTGGGGTCAACCAGAAGGACCAAGACGGGGCTCTGGGAACCTTGACAGCATTGAGAGGGTGTACAGCCCCTGAGGCTGCAGCTGCAAAGGGAGTAGCCAAGCCTCCTGGGTTGCGGCTGCTGGACATCCTGGGAGCGGGCTGGCTAGGGACCAAGGCAGGAGAACCCACTCATAGCTGAAGGGTCTCTCCCAAGTCCCTGCTCAGGCCCCTCTGGGCCTCAGTGTTGCCATCTGTCAAGTGGGACTAGAGCTCCTGGCCATGCCCCAGCCCAGCCTTGCCGTCCTGGGTGTCAGGCTGGCTCCAGGGTGGGAGGGACTCTGTAAACTGCAGGTGCCAGGCCAGTGGCCAGCCAGGAGCGTGAAGACTAGGGAGGGGACCAGGCACTCCTGGAACCTGGCACAAGTGACATTTTGACTTTTGTGATATGATTTCCAAAAGGGAGGGAAGCCGGGCTGTCCTCCGAGTTCCTCCCCTGCTGACCCCTGGCACCTGGGACCTTCAGGGGCGGAGAGGACAGGACAGTAGGGGACAGGAGAGGGGCAGTGGGGGCCGGGTGGACACGGAGTATGGGTTAGGACTGGCTACGCATTTGTTAGTGCCGAGAATCCTCTTCTGATGCTAAGAAAACATAAATAACCTCGTCAACCTCCGTCCACACTGGCCCAGGGCCGGGGGATCCGTCTCGAGTGTGACAGGCCACGCGGCCTTTCTCTGTCCAGCCGACAGGCAGGGAGGGGACCCTCAGAGTCCGGTTGTCACTCGGTGGTCTGGGGCACAAAGGCACCCTCAGGGTTCGCTGCTGGCTCCCCATCGGGCCCGGGACCCCCGACCCTGGGCGCCAGGCCTGGGCGGGCTGCGCAGGCGCCTCACTTGCAGGTGAAGACCTCGGTGCGCTCGCTGCAGGTGTTGCACTTGACGTAGCAACACCAGTGGAACTTGCAGTTGCACTGCCAGACCTTCGTGTACTGGTGCGTGTTGTAGCCGCGGCCGCAGCACATGGTGTCGCAGCCGTCGGCGCCCAGCGAGGTGCGGTTGCACAGCCGGCCCTGCGTGCCCACGCTGCCCGTTGCCGCATCCTCCTCGCAGTAGTTGGGCGACTTCTCGATGTACACCAGGTCCGTCTCCATGGGCTTCTGGTAGCTGCGCAGCTGCTTGATGCGTAGGAAGGTGGGCTGCCGCAGCCGGCTGGCCCGCACCACCTCCACCTGCACGGCCGCGTTGTACTTCTCCTTCAGCAGGTGGCCCACCTCTCGGAACTTGGGCAGCGTGGTCCAGCACGTCTTGGTGGTGCACGAGCCCGACACGCCGTGACACTTGCACTCCAGCTTCATGCGGTCCTCCAGAACCTGCGAGCGACAAGGCTACGCTCAGTGGGGCGAGAACCCCAGGGCTCCGCCCAAATCTCCCTTGCCTGGCCCTGGAGCGGCTCCTCCCCTTCAGCTGTGTGCCCACAGATGAGTGTCCCCCCACCTCGGCCTTAGCCTGTCATCTAGGCCAAAGGCAGCTTGGTCCCCACGCACAGGACGTAGCAAGGGGCACAAGGGTCTTCGGGATGCGGCAGAGCCTGGTGTGCGTGTAGCAACTGTACCCACTGTGATCAAAATGTACGGTGAGTGGTTACATTTTTAAATAATTTATTCCAGTAAAGACACGTTACTACCAATCCCGGTCAACATCCTCCCTGCTACGTCAACCACGCTTATCCCACAGTCCTCGCCCCCTTCTGGAGCAGTTCTGGAAATCCTCTTTCCTGCATGTCCTTACGAGATGGGACAAAAGAATACAGTCAGTGCTGCTGAGTGCCACCCACTGGAAAGGCGGGCTCATAAAGAAACACGGAGGTGTGACCTCATCCACCTCGTGCTCTGGGTCTGACACCGTGCGACTTCCGGCTCTTCTCCAAAGTGAAAATGACCACGAAAGGGAAATGCTTTGATTGGATTCAGGACACCAAGGCAGCCAGAACAGGGCAACTAAAGACACTGAGGAGAGAGGGCTCTTTCAAAACGTCAGCAGGAGCACTAAGCTTGCCTCAGGTCCAGGGGCGGCATGTGGGGAGCCTGGTGCAGGGGCGCCAGTGCAGCAGGTGCTGGTAAATGTGGGCGTCCCCTCCCTTCCCCCTCTCCCGCCCCACTCCGTGCCTGGTACGGGGCTGTGCATGCAGTCGGAGCTTAGCACTCGCTCCTTGGTGGACACGGGCAGTCCACGGGGCTGGCCCAGCCAGGGTGGGATGAGTGCCTGGGTCACAGGGCCCCGGAGGCCGGGACGGTCGGTTGTTGTTCTTTCTCCCTGGCTCCACGAGGGCCCAGGGTGGGTGCAGCCCTGTGTTTTCCTTGGGCCTCTCTGGTGGCCCCAGAAGGCCGCTTCCCAGAGCCAGCCCTGACCCCGGGTACTCATTTACTCGGATCGAAAGCGCCCTGCCAGCTGGGCCTGATTGAAGATGGGGAATCATTAGCTGCCGCCCCACCACTGCCTAGGGGCCATTTGTCAGCTGTCGGGGCTCCCCGAGCCCAGCGCTGCAGGGGCTTGGCCCCCTGACCCTGAGCCCAGAACCCACCATCAGGGGCACCTGCTGTCTGTCCCCAGCTCTGCCCCAAACACGAAGACCCCCGGCAGGTGAATGGATGAGTGAGTGAAAGACAAGAGGGAGAGAAACAACCCACAGAGGCACCACTGCCCTGGCGCTATCCCCCGCCTGGCCGCGTGAGACGTCCGAGGGGGCCCTGGGCTCACAGCCTGTGTGGCAAGCACCCGGAGACAGCAGTGCTTGGCCGGGGGCTCCTGGAGGAGGCGATGCCTGCAGTGGGTAAGGATGGATGAGCAGGAGCCTGTTAGAGCACGAAGAGCAAAGGGGTTAACGCGGGTACAGGTGGAGCTGTCAGCCACGGGGCCCCAGCGTCCCGGAGCTGCGTGTGCTGGGTGGACCAGCGCTGGGGCCTGCAGCCACAGGCAGCTCTGCGCTGGCGCTTACCCTGGGGCAAAGACTGGCTGAACGGGGATGGGCAGGAGCAGGCTGATGCCCCACCAGGGACAGCTGGGTGGGAGGGGGAGCACCCGAAGGGGACCGCAGGCTGGGGATGGGAGCCCAAAGGGGTCCAGTGACAGGGGCCCGGACCCTGCTTCCTGCCCTGCTGCCCAGCCCGTCCGCCTTCTCCCGCCCTCACCCCCGTCTCGGTGCTCACTTCTATCTCTCCCAGAAGCCGCTCCCTGCCCGGGTGCTTGCCATCCTAGGAACTTCCTGTCTGACCAGGCCACTGGGCCGGCCAAGGCTGGCCCTCAGGACAACGATGTCCAGGAGCTGGCCAGACTGGACCCCTTGAAGTCCCCTCCACCCAGGCTGCCAGGACCTAGAGGGGCATCCAGGCCAGCGGCCAGCCTCCAACTGCCACCTGGTGTCCCCGTCTCGGCCTCCAACCTTGCTCTCTGCCGGCTCCTACACCCTCCGTCTCCCTCGCTCTCCGCCCCTTCTCCTGGTTCCCACCAAGGCCAGGCAGCCGCCTGTGACCTCCCTGGAGCCCGCCTGGGGACGGCCAGGCCCGAGCGCCGGCTGGTGACAGCGGCAGATGAAGCCGACTGGGCAGGAGCTTGCAGAGCAGGGCCGAAGCCTCGCTCGGCTGGGTCGGGCCGGAGTCCGGCGGGAAGTGATCACAGGGCTCAAGAATGTGCCGCTTCCTCCTGCAGCGCCCTTGCCACCACGGCGACAGTGGCGCCAGGACCGGCCGGCACCTCGGGGCACCGAGATGGCCCCCGTGGGGGATGGACTGGGGCCTCCGGGCTGCAGTCAGCGCCGTGCTGGGCCCACAATGAGGGTGCGGCTGGGTCAGGAGCAGGGCTCCGCTTTAGCCAGGCTGGCGACCGAGGTCCTTGGCAGGGAGCCCGCCGGCCAGTGCCCAGCCAGCCATAGCCCGGGGACAGCCTGAGGGCCCCAGGAAGGCACACGGTCCTGTACTCCCTGCCCTAAGAGGCGAGTGCAGCGCTGCCCACACTGGCGTTGCTCCTCAACCTCAGGCCACCGCACTGACTGAGAGACAGCGGCCGTGCGGGCCTAGCAGCAGGAGGCAGTGGCCCCGCTCCAGAGGAGTCACCTTCCCCAGACCTTGGGTTTCCGTGGTACCAGGGGAGGAAACACCCGCTCAGCAGGCTGTCTCGGGCCCAGCCGGTGAGGGCCCGGTCAGTCCCCAGCTCCCAGAGCCGCTGTCCTTGTCAGCAACCGCGTCCAGCCTGTGTCGTCAGTGAGAGGGAGCCAGCGTGCCCTGGGCCGCCCCAGGCCTTCCCTGCGGACCCCTCCTGCCTTCCCCAGGCGCTGTGGAGGGAAGAGGCCGCAGCCGCCACTCACCACGGCCTCCACCTGCCCACAGCCCTGCCCGACACTGTACTGCAGCCCCTACATCAGGGCCAAGCTGCCAACAGGCATCTCGCACTTGTGCCCGCGTCACCTCAGGGAGCCAAAGGAGAGCCTGGCACTCGTTAGAGCCCAGCACGGCCTGGGAGGGCATCCGGGAGGGGTAGGGGGGCCAAGGCAGCGCCGAGTGGCTCAGCCACTCTGACTGACCCCACTGGGGATCCCAGTTGGCAGAGCCAGTGTGCAGGGTTAGACAGTGCCCTCTTCACGTCCCTGGGCACCCTGAGGTGGCCGTACTGGAAACAGGTGTTTGCAGACAGAGCTAAGGGAGTGATGTGACCATCCTGGACTCAGGCCCTAACTCCAGACAGGAGAGAAGACAGAGTCAGGGAATCCACACGGCCACGGAGGCAGGCTGTGTGGACGCTGCCACTAACGCCCAGCAACGCTAGGTGGTGCAAGACGACCTTCCCTGGAGCCTCCTGCCCTGGCCAGCCGGCCGTCAGGATCTCTCATCCTCCCTTTCCCAGTCTCTGTCTCCCTCAGTCCCTTTGTGTCACCTGTGAGTCCCCTGCCAGGTCAGTCCCAGGTCACATGAACTCCAGTGAATTCCACATGACTTGAGCTCCCACACTGGTCTTCCCTGTGCCCGGACCCCTGCAGTAGCCACGGTGGCCCAGCTTCCCCCGCCCGCTTCCCGCATGCCCTTCCCCCATGGTGCACCTACCACCGCCAGCTGACCATGCACTGAACTCTCTGAAACCGTGAGCCAGATTAAACCATTTCCCCCTTGAAATTGTGCCTGCTCGGCATGGGGCCTCAGAGCCGGGCAAGCTGACCAATGCTGGATTCCAGGAGGGTTCGGTTTGCCTCCTCCGAGGAGCCCTCCGAGGAGGATGCCTGCCATCTGCCAGGGCACGGGGACCTGCTTCCTCCCCTGGCTGTCCGGGAGCTCCTGGAAGCCACACTCCGTCATTCAGTCCCCAGTCATTTGTTCATCCTGTCTGTTCGCTTATGTGTCCATAACTTAAAGTCACCTGCCATAGGACACGGTGCACATCAAGGTCAAGCCCGTGGCCTGTGCAGCCCCTGCTTCCTTCCCGAGCTCATCCCACTAAACATCTGTCCGTGCTGGCCCCTCCTCAGCTCTGCTCTGCGTGTCCTTCGAGGCCCCAGTCCCAAAGCACCCGCTCCAGGAGCCCTCCCAGGCTCCCTTGCTCGCAGGTGTGACCCGAGTCCCTTGTGTGGGCCCAGCCCCCATAGCCAGGGCCTTGTGGCTGTCTCCCTGCCTAGTGCCTGGCTCAGAGAAGGGGAAAGGAGCGTCTGTTGAATGGATGGGCGAGTGAGCCGGCCACGGTCCCTGAGACCAGGGATCCTGCAGTCCCTCTTTACTGGGAAAGGCGGGGAGGTCTGTCCCAGGCCAAGAAGCCCCTCACGCCCCACACCCGGCTGAGCCAGACCCTGAGGTGTTCCGCTCGGCTGGCCGCCCTATCTCAGGCCATCTTGCCGCCTGGTGGCCGCTCCTCCCGTCTGGTATCTGGGGCCCTCATCTCCGCAGCGGCAGCGGGGCTCCGCCCGCCTTGACTTCTTCCCCAGTGTGTCCGGGCTGAATTCCCGCCGGGACCCCCAGGCCACCCCGCCCCCTGCAGCCTCTGCTCCTCCTCCAGGCGCCAGGGTCTGCGCACAGCTGGTCCTCAGCCACTCCTGCCTCGCGGCTGTCCCGGCCCCTCCCCGCGCCAGCCGGAGCCCCCGGAAGGAAGGCTGCCGCCTCCGGGAAGCACCCCCGGACCAGGGGAGCCCGGGCGGGGCCGGGCGCACGTCCCGCCTACCTTGCGGCCGGCCTCGTTGTTGTGCAGGTTCATCAGCCGCCGGGCGTTCTTCTTGATCTCGCGGGCGTCCACGAAGCGGCGGGAGAAGTCGATGCCGTAGCGCACGTCGGCGGAGCAGCCGCCCCACTTCCAGCCCTCGGCCTGGTTGTAGTAGCCCTGCTTCTCCCGGTCACAGCCGCAGTTGCTCAGGTTGCCCTGGCTGCAGGCAGCCGTGACGGCGTGCGCCACGCCGGCTGCAGTGATGGCGTAGGTGAAGGCGGCCTCTCGGCTCCCTGCGGGTGGAGACGTTGTGCGTGCTGAGGCCCCGGCTCCGGGCTCCTGCTCACCAAAGCGGGTTGCTGTAACCCGGCAGGACAGCGGTGAGGGCAGCGCCTGCATACGCTGGGCTCGGTGCACGCCGCATCCCTCCCAGGCCCTGGAGGGTCCTCCTCTCCCAATGCCGGGCCGGGCTCAGGGAGCCCTGGACTGCCCAGGCCTGGGCACCATCAACCCGCCTCTCCCCCGAGCCACCGGCTCTTCCAAGTGCAGCCTGGTGGGCCCTCCCGCAGCACCTTCGCTGGCTCTCCTGTGCCGGCAGAGCCCAGGGCCTCCTCCTCCAGGCAGGTTTCCCAGACTCCCAGCCAGAAAGGAGTCCTGGCGTTCGACCCTCTCAGTGCCTGATGTGACCCGCTTGGGGACACTGCCCACTCCCCAGGAGCCTGCAGGGCCCCTTGGGGCCCCTCGGGCAGACCGACCCAGCTCCGATTTCTTCAGCTTCTCCGCCCCAGGCTGGGCCCTGTCTTATCTCCACATCCCACCGCCTGAGGTTGTGTAAGCACCGTGCAGGCTCCTGGTTGGGCACCGGAGAAGCTGCCAGACGCCGGTGGTGGTGCCCACAGCTGTCAAGAGCAGGGCCAGGCAGGCATGGCCCGGGCAGCTGTGGGCCCGGTCATGGCATGAGCCCTGTCCAGTGCCCACTGGCGCTGGCCCCCCGTGTGCCTGGCTGTGGGCGCCCACCGATCAGGAAAGGTTGGGCCTTAAGTCGGATCCATGCCTGGAGCACCCGCTGAGTGCCAGCTGCACGCCTGGGCTTGTTCCGGCGGCTGACCATGTGCTCCGGGCCCCACCTCCAGCTGGGGTGTCCTGGAGCCCCGTCTCCGGGGGGCTTCCATCCAGGGAGGACCGGCGTGGGCCGGGGGAGGAAGCTTTTGTGAGAAGACCAAAGCTGAGCAGGGCTGAGGGCCAGCAGTGACCAGCGTCCTCCCCCAGCAAGATGCAGGGGTAGCGTCCCTGCCCACCCAGCCTGGCCTGCACTGCCCTCCGCAGCCCCAGCCACCCCTATGGTACACACCGTCTAAAAGACCATCCCTATTCTGCTCCAGGGGACCATGTGGCCAGTGACCCTCATCCCTCTGTTGAGGCCTGGGGTCCTGGTGCTTCAGAGAGCTGGCCGGGACCTCAACAGACAGGACAGGGCTGGGGTGCAGCAGGGAGAGTGCAGAGCCCACACCCTGGGTACCTATGAGCCCCAGAGGGTCTGCGGGTGGCCCGGCTCAGAGGCAGCGGCTGAAGCCCTGCTCTCTGAGGACCTGGGCCCAGCAGGGACAGAGACAAGCTGCCCGGAGTCCCCAAGGAGTCTGGGGACTCCAACGAAGGGCCCTGCAGCAGGGGTGAAGGGTGGCCTGGCAGATGGAGCGGGTGAGCTCTAGGGAATGTGTGTGTGCGGGAAGTGTGTATGTGCATGACCTGTGTGCTCATGACACGTATGTGGTGCACGGAGTGTGTGACACGTGTAAGCAGGTGTCCAGCATGCGCGGCACGCCTATTGCCGAGGGGCTCAGCAGGACGTGGCGGCAGGAGCGGGCGGTGGATGAGGCCAGCACAGCGCGTCTCAAAGCAGCCTTCCCACACAGCTGCTGCCCACAGCTGCGCACAGCTCACCCTGGCGACACTGGCAACAGTTTCTTTTTTTGACACAGGGTCTCATTATGTAGTCCAGGCTGCCCTCCAACTCACAGTGACCCTCCTGTCTCAGCCTCCAGAGTGCTGGGACTACAGGCGTGCGTTACCTACCCAACTGGCAATGGATTTTGAACTCCTACCTTTGTGTGTGTGGTACTGGGATTGAACCCAGAGCCTTTGCACTGAGCTGCATCCCCAAACCTCTTCTTTTTTTTTTTTTTTTTTTGGTTTTTCTCCGGTACTGGGAACCGAACTCACGACCTTGCGCTTGCCAGGCAGGCGCTTTTGCCGCTGAGCTAAATCCCCAGCCCCTCCAAACCTCTTCTTTATTTCTTTATGTTGAGACAGGATCTTGCTAAATTGCCCAGGCTGGACTTGAGCTTGTGACCCTCCTGCCTCAGCCTCCCACCGGCATGACAAGTGTATACCACCGAACTTCACTGGAGTTCAGACTCTTGAGAAGTAGCTCAGAGAGCCAGGGCCACCGTTACCATCACAACCCATGCTCCCACACCTGCACCCTCCCTCGTGTTCTCGAAGATCCCTGTGACCAGCGGATGAGGCGGGTCTGGTCATTGTCTCATTTCTCAGATGAGGAGACTGAGGCACAGGCATGAATGACCGAAGGTAGATTTGCACCCAGGCTTCGATTCAAAGCCCAGGAAGGCTGGGAGGGGGCTGAGGGCCTGGCTTTGGGTCCCTGGAAGTCACTGGGCCAGAAGTGCAGCTCCTGTGTGGCCCTGTGACCTTAGACAGGAGAGGACCTTGGGCAGGAGAGAGCCCCAGTGGGGGACCAGCCATCAGGATCGTGCAGGAGGTCAGAGGAGGTGCCAGCAGTGCCCGGGCAAGGATGGAGGTGATCCACCAACTTGGAGGCCGCGGGTCCCCAGCCCCTCGCCGGTCCTGAAGCGCAGACTGCTACTCAGCAGCTTCTCACCCGCCCGCCCCACCCGCTCACTCCTTTTTTATTTGGATTTAACGAGCCCAGCCCCTGCCCCTCCTGCCAGGAGTCGGGAGCGGACCGACAGAAGTTGGACAGAATCAAGGGGGACCCAGGCCCGCCAGAGGCATGGCCGCAGGCTGTGGTGTTCAGGACTCCTGGCACCCAGCATGCTGTGTCTCAGGTGATTCCCGCGCCTGGGAGGAGCTGCTGCCCCCTTTTACAGATGGGCTGAGGACTCCGCAACCCGCCCCGGGATGTGCCTGGGTATGGACTGGGGCAGCAGGGCTCTAGCCTCCTGGGCTCCCTCCCAGAACCACCCCTGGGCCCTGCTGGGGCCTCCCACCATGCTCCTTCTAAGGTCCTTAGATATTTCCTTTTTGAGACAGGGTGTCAGTATGCAGTTCAGGTTGGCCCCGAACTAGAAGCAATCCTCCTGCCTCAGCCTCCCAAGCACTGGGATCACAGGTGTGCACCACTGCGCCTGGCTATAAAAGCTTAGATTTAGAAGAACCCATCCTGTACGCCAGAGGCAGACAGTCTGGGGCCTCAGACCGCTCAGTAGTCAGCAACAGCTCCTAAGGCCTCCGAGAGCCGCCTCCAGGCTTGTGCGACCCCTCCGTCCTCAAACTCCACTCCCTGCTGCCCACAGTGACCACCTGTGGCAAAAGGAGCCCCTGGCCTCCTCCCACCCACCTCGGGCGACAGTGGTGTTCCCTGTCCGTGTTCCCAGGGCCCAGGCTCTGGACACAGCAGGACCCCCACCTCCAAGCGCCTGTCCTGGCTGGCAACCCTCCTCCAGGGTGCTGGTCTCTATGTGGGCTTTGACCCCTGGCCCAGCAGGGCTGGGCTGGGCGCATTCCTGGCCCCTTACCATCTCCATGGCAATCCAGGAAACAGATCGAGCCTGCAGATCCATCACACAGGTGGGAATGCTGAGCCTCAGGGCCAGAGGGGACTGGCTCCAGGCAGGCTGGTGTCACCTGAGCTCTGCAGCCGGAGCAGGTGTGCTGGGGGAGGGGTGCACGGCCGGCACAGCAGTTGCAGCCCCGGGGCAATGAGGGGAAGGGTGAGTCGGCCACACATTGGCCACTGCTTCCCACAGCCCTGCCAATCCCTGAGTGGGGCTCTGGGTCCTCAGGACCCTGACCTGGGGCCCCGTCCCTCTCTGGACCCAGGCAGGCAGGGCCCTGGGAGGGTGGAGGGGGACTTCAGGGACTCGGCTAGGGGAAGGAGCACCGGACGTGGGTCTCTCCCGCCATGGCCCTGGCAGACAACAGTCCTCTCAGAGCCGCGCACGGTGCCTGATGCAGCTGGCAGCCCCCACCTGCCCAGGGCAATCAGGAGAAGCCCAAGGGCCAGCACTGAGAGCAAAGGGGAGGAGCATTGCTGGCCTCTGGCATCAAGAGCACGGGGCCAGGGCCAGCTGGAGAACTGGACATGAGGCGACATCCAGGCCAGGCCAGGCATGAGACAGCCTCCTACAGGGCCACCCCACGGCCTGCCCACTGAACCCCCAACACTCACATTCCACAGAAAGCCGGATGTGAAGCAGCGGCATGACGGCCACTGGGGACCCTGGGGGGCCGGGCCGCCAGGGACCGCCCAGCCCAGCTCTTTGCCTGGTCATTCAGACCCAAGCCTTCCTCTGGGAACAGCAGAGTGGTCAGACAGGGCTCCCTGCCTCTCCCGGTCACCTCCCAGTCACCGTGCAGAGCTACCTGGGACACGGCGGTGTCCACAGAGGCTGCCCCACTGACGTAAGACAACAGGAAAGGCAGAACCGAGGGCACAGGGACCTGGCTAACTGCACTGCGGAGGCCGAGGCCCTTCGTCCTCCTTAGAAGGACAGCCGGGATGGTCCGGGGCTGTTCCCTGTCCCCAGCAAGGGGCCCAAGGGCCAGAGATGGCAGCACACAGCCCAGCTCCCCTGGAAACTCTGGAAGTGGGGGAGCAGGGCCTGGCATGCTAAGGTGACCCAGTGAGGGCCACCGTGGAGCCACACAGGGCCCAGACCTTCCGGAACCAAGAGACCCAGGGTGGAGCGATCGGAGTCCGGCCCCTGGAGTTCAAGCCACATGCTAAGATAGTCCGCTGCGTGACCTTGAACCAGCCATGGCGACTTTCTGTGTCCCTGTGGAGGAGCAAGGGCAATTTCTGTGATATGGCCAGGACACCCGTCCCAGAGGTGGGCGGCCCAAGCCTCAGCTCACAGTGACACCCGGGCCGTCACGGGGCATGCAGCACCTGCATGCACTCAAGGATCATGCACCTGGTTCCGCTCAAGCAGTTGTGTGTGTCTACACTGCGGCCGACTCCACTGAGCAACCCCCCCCCACCACCACACCAACCTGGACGTGGCCCCTCTTTGAGAGAAAACAGGACCCCCCCCCCCCACCACCACACCAACCTGGACGTGGCCCCTCTTTGAGAGAAAACAGGACCCTTGCTAGGACTTGACAAAAAGGCAAAAGATCCAATTACAAATGAGCAAAGGCCCTACACAGACATTTCTCCAAAAGAGGCATCATTAACTGTCAAAGTCACGCAGATCCAACCTGCAGAGACCTCTTCCTCCCCACCCACAGGATGGCAAAAAGAAAAGACCAACAACAGCAAGTGCTGGGGAGGACTCCAGGGTTGGGGCCCCACACGCAGCTGCTGGGGGTGGAAGGTGCCGCTGTGGTGTGGGAACTCAGGATGCTTCAAACGTGGCCCAGCTTTATCACGGCAGCCAGGGATCCACCCCAAGGGACAGAGCAGGGGCCATGAAGACACATCACCCAAAGCCCTGCGCGCACACGCTCACAGCGTGCTGTCTGTAACAACCCAACAGTGAAACCCGGGGGTGAACAGACAAGAAAAGACTGAGTCTCCACACTCCGGAGCATGGCTCTGTCCTAAGGAAGATGGCTCACAATGGGTCTCAGACCTTGAAACCGTCATGGTGAGTGAAAGAAGCCAGACACGAAAGGCCACATCCTATCTGATTCCATTAGCATGATAGTCATAACTAACTTCCTTCTTCCTCTCCTCCTTTTCTCCTTCCTTCTTTCCCTCTCTCCCCGCTTCCTTTCTGTGGTACTGGGGACCAAACCCAGGACTATGTCTGCAGCCCTTTCTTAAACTTTTATTTTGAAGCATGGTCTCCCTACATCAATAAGCTGCCCAGGTTGGGCTACAACCTGCTATCCTCCTGACTCAGCCTCCCAGACTGCAGGGATTACAGGTGTGTGCCACTGCACCTGGCTAGGTACAGGTTTGTTTGCTTTTATTTTCCGAGGAAAGGGTGATGAAAATGTTCTAAAATTGATTGTGGGTGCCTCCCACTCTGGGAGGCTGAGGCAGGAGGATTTTAAGCCTAACCTAGGCAATTTAGAAATTTAGCAAGGCCCTATTTCAAAAAAAAGCGGGGGAGGCAGGGAATATGGTTCACTGTGCAAAGATCCCAAGCTCCAGCTCTAGCACTACGATCAGTAAGTCAATCAGATTGCAGCAGGGGCCGAACAAGTCTTGGGTGTGAGGGCCACTGAGCGGTGGACAGGCCAGTGAGTGGCTGTGTGGTCTGCAAGCTGTGTGCGTGCCGTGGCCTCAGGCCCTGCTCTGCCTCATGGTGGCCACATCAGTATGCACCAGGCCCCCACCTCACAAACAGGAGCCCAGGCCCAGCAGGGGCAGGGGAGTGGCCGTGGTCACACACAGGTGACCTGTGACCCCCGCATCCATACCCAGCCTGCTGCTGCCTACCGTCCACACAGTGGAAGCACAGCCAGGGCCCAGCACGCAGCCCGAGTCCTCGCTGGCTCCCCCTGCCCAGTCAAGTGTCCCCAGCACCCCGGAGCCCAGCCCCACCCCACGGGCAAGACCCACAGGCTGCAGCCCTCAGGGCTTGGGCCACAGGGCTCCTAGACGGAAGTGGAGCGACCAACCAGCAAGGGTGCTGGGGAACTGGGGTGCACGGTGACCAGCGAGGGCCCTTCGAGGAAGAGGGGCGCTGAAGACGCATCCTCCACAGCAAGACTGGGAGCTCGCAGAGGGAGCGGCCTTCCAGGGAACTGTGTTCCAGAAAGGGGACGGCGGTGCGAAGCCGCCGGGGCAGCAGTGAGCCGAGGGCGGTCTGTCCCTCACGGAGCAGCCATGTGACCATCCTGGGGGACCGCTGTGCGGACTGGGGAGCTCACTCTAGGAAGATGGGCACCCTGGAGAATGCTGCTCCGGCTTTGGCCTAAGGGTCCCACGGAAGCCACCACAAGGGTCCTGCCAGGTGGGGGGCCGAGATGCGGCCCCAGGTGAGCAGGCTGGTGTGGGGCTCCCCTTAGGGGCTGAGGCAGCTCCACCTAGAGGGTACAGAGGGCCACCTCTGGGGAAAGTGAGGGTGACCCCGGCTGCTGGCAGTTTGGGGTGCCTGGGACAGCAAGGCAGGCTAGGGTGGCAGCACTGGAGGCTGGCACCAGGGCGACCACCCAGCCCCCACGTCAAGAGCTCTAGCTGCAGGGCCCTGGCTAAGGCCTCCACACCAGGGCCTCAGTTTCCCTAGGTAGCACGAGGATGTACCTGGGTTTCCTCTAAAATCTCTGCAGCAGGAGGCAGGTGGGGTAGAGCTGGCACCAACATGGGGTGGCCCAGCCCAGTCACTGGCCATCCCAGCCCCGACCGCCACCCAGCCTCCCAGGTCCCCAGGATCGTCACAGGGACATCCCTGGACCACACCCTGATGTCACCTGATCAAGCTGGTGCCAGCCCGTGTCCAGGTTTCAGCACCGGAGCTGGGAAGCAAAGCCAGGAGCCCAGAAAGGGCTCAGCGTGAGAAGGGGGCTGGGTGGGGGAGCCCAGGGGTGCCCAGGTCCGGCCAGGTCACGGCCCTGTGTGCACAGCTACATAGGAGCCTAGAGCTCCCTGCAAGCCCAGCTCGGCCACAGGGGCCTGTCAGGGTCTGCCTGATACCGCGCCTGCTCCTACCCCGGCCAGCGGAGGCCACAGCTGTGTCTGGCACGGCCACTGCGAGTGCCCGGACGACTGTCCCCAGCATAGGCCTCTCCCGGGGCCTAGCGGTAAGTGGGTGGGGAAGGCGTATGTGTGGTATAAGTGTGCATATGTATGTCTGTGCGCACGTATGTGTGTCTGTGTGCATGTGCGTGTGCCCGTGTGAAAGTGCGTGTGTGGCTGTGTGTGTGTAAGTGTAGGCGCCCGTGTCCAGCTGTGTGCATCTGTGATCTGGAAGTGCACGTGTGGGTGTGTGTACCCATGCGCGTGCGCTCACTGTGTGCGCTGTCCCCGTTCCGGGAGCCTCTGCCCGTCTCCCTGGCCTCCCGTCGCCCTCCGTCCCTGTCCCTGTCTCCAGCCCCGCCCGGCCCGCCCGGCCCCGCTGAGTCAGAGTCTCCACACTAAGCTCTTCCCACCGTCGTCATAAACAGCCCTGGAGAAGCTGCGCCAGGTCCGAACACGCCGGCGCCCGCACGCCCCAGGCCTTTGTTCCGACCCGGGCGGCCTCACATGCGCGCCGTCCCCTGCGGTCCTGCGCCAGCCGGCCAGGCCCCGAGCAGGAGCACGAGGCGGGGCCCGGAGCAAGGGGATGGGGGCAGAGCCGCAGCCCACTCCCCTGTCTCTCCCGGGGCAGCCCCGGGCCCTTCCCCCACCAGGGCGGGTGACAAAATCACCCCATGCCTGTCTGCAGTAACGCAAGAGGCCGTTCCTGCCCAGGCCTGGACTCCACGGGCAGGGGCTGAGCAGGCTCTCGGGCTGGGCACCAGCATCCCCAGCTCGGTGTGGCTCGGCCTCAGCCTCCTCCAGGGCTTCGTCTTGGTCTACAATGTGCAAATAACAGAACCCGAAGCCAGGGACACTGTCACAGGCCCTGGGCCATGGTGAAGACCCCAGACACAGCTACAGTTAGGTGACCCCAAAACGGACGCCAGAGTTGGGCCAGATGGTGGCCAGCTGGCCTTGCCTCTCTGGGGACCCTATGGCTTCTGTCCTGCCTCGGTGGCCCAGCGAGCAGAGCCCTGGCTCCCAGCTCAAAGCCTCCGTGCTGACCACATGGAGCAGCCCCCTTCTGAAGACCGACTGAGCCCAGGAGTCCAGCCTCAGCCTCTGCGGCCCGGATCACGAGGCCGGGCCAGGGTCACACAGCGGCAGCTGCTGACTGGTCCAGGTGGGCGCCCCCTCCCAGTACCCACCCCTCTACTCCTGCTGGCCTTCGAGGGCCCAAGGGTCTGGCAGCAGAGGGCACGCTCGTCAGGGCTGCCGCGCTGCGGGTCTCAGTGACACCTCCAGGATGGTCTCCCACCCCGTCCCAGCCACCTCAGGAGCCTGACATGGGCTTGGTGTCTTAGTCCACAGGGAGTTTGTGACTCTGACCTTCAGACCCCCAGCTGTACTGTGTGATCCTGGCTGCCTGGATCCTGGGCCTAGGAAGGTCTGGGCTCAGATGAGGGGGAAGATGGGTTCACAGGGAAAGATGAACAGAGGACCTGGGGCCTGCTGATGGGGGTGTGGCCTGCAGGCTTGCGGGCATAGTTATCTTAAGGCCCCATCCCCAGCCACCCATCCATTCACCCAGGGCATCCCGGGTACAGCCCTGGCCCTGCATGCCCCTGGCGCTCACTGCCTGCAGGCTGAACGACAGCAGGGCTGCCAGGGCACTGCCCTCCCACCCTGCACTGTCCCCAGGAAGCAGCTGCCAGGCAGCCTGTGCCCTCACCCTGCCCCGCCCCTTATTCAGGACGGTGTCCTGGGACAAGACAGTGGGCTCCCAGCTCGAGCATCACCACGGCCTGATCCGGTGACTGGGCTGCTCCTGTCCCCTCAGAGAGCAGCGTCATCTGGTGTCACGTCACAGCTGTCCCCCGAGATTTTCTAGCGGTCACCAGAAAAGTGGAGATGACCAGGGGGACTTGAAATGGACGTTTTATTTGGCCGCTCTGCCAGGAGGGCCTCACTGCAACGAGCAATCGGGATGAAGACGCTCGGGGAGACTTTCTTTGCTCTCAACGCCTGTCGCGGTCTCACACCACAGCACGGGTGATTCGCACACACGAGGCCTCGGCGCTCCCGGCCAGCCCCCGCCACGGCCACCGAGCGGACAGTGCTGCCCAGTGCTTCCTGGGGATAATACCGCCCTCCCCTGGGCCTGGTCCGAGAAGCCCCACCAGGGCAGCAGAAGCACGCACCCAGGAGCCGCCCTCTGTCCCTGGGGCCCCTTCCCCAACACCCGGGTCGCACCAGCTGGCCTCGGGCCTGTGCGGCACACAGTGAAGCCAGGACTGAGCCCCGCTGGGATGGGGAGCGCGCCCCGGGCAGAGCTCACCACAGAGCAACAGCAGCAGCGACAGCTGCAGCTCGGTGGCCGCAGGCCGCTCATGTGAACCAGGATTAGGATGTCCCTATGCCTGGTCATGTCCAAGGCCAGCACATGATGGCGGGGCTCCGCCCTCCCTGGCAGCCAGGTGCAGCCAGGCCGCACACAGCCATAGCCTGGCCTGGGCTTGTACAGCCCAGGGGGAGCTGCCAGGCGTGAGGGGACTACATCAGCTCAGGGAGGCCCAGAGCACCTCGCACCACGGGCCCCAGGACCGGGCCAGCGCAGGGTCCTTGTGGAAAGATCTATCTACAGGGAGCAGCGGGTGCCGTCCCTGAGGGGTGGAAGCCTCTGCACGGTGTGCAGGCTCTGCACAGGGCTTGTTTGACAGTTCAGGGGTCCCTTCGTACTCGAGAGTTAGAGCCGGCCTGAGGTCACATGCAAGGCCTACAGGGACCGTCCCCCTCTTGAGGGCAATCATTAATGCGCACCACGTGAGTGGCCATTCCCACCCGTGCCCTGGCGCCCCGTCAGCTCGTGCCCTGGCTCCCGTCTGTGCGCAGCACCTGGGCCACCTCGCTGCCTGTGACCATCAGCAGCTATGTCCTCCTCGAGGGACAGGAGACCCAGCCTGCAGGTCTGAAAGTCTGCCCGGCGCAGGGCGTGGGCAGGGCCGGGAAGACCAGGCCCCAGAGGATGCCGGGAAGATGAAGCTCCAGGATGGGATGAAAGGTCGTGGCCTGACCGGTGGAACAGAGGGAAGGGAGGAGAGAGAAACCAGGAGGGGTGAGGTATGCGAGGGGCTGCTGAAACCCCAGGCCTAGGAGTTAACCTTGTTCCAGAGAAATAGGGAGCTAGTGCACATTCTAGAGCAAGGAGGCAACATGGCATGGCTTCTGCTTAACCCAGTAACTGGGGCTGGTGGGGCTGGCAAGAAGGGACCAGTGAAGCAGGCCCGGCAGTGGCATGGGCAGGGTGGAGGGGTGGACAGTGGCAATGACACCGGGTGTTCCAGCAGGGGGCGATGACCCGGGCATGGTGGATTTAAGCGGCAGATGCTACAGATCCAGTAGGTCAGTAGGACCTGGAGCAGTGGCCGAGAGGAGAGGGGGCCGGGCGTGCCAGAGGGAGGACGCCCCAGAGGTCAGGTGAGGAGCAGCCCGGGAGGCAGAGGAGCCGCACACAGAGCACTGGGGCCTTGCAGCTGGCCCAGGGCAGGACCAGTTCTGGCAGGAACCAGGGGAGCAGGCAGGGGTGGCACAGAGGCTGGGGTGCAGGGGTGTGCATGTACAGCAGCCCCCCAGGAAGGGCTGCCTTCACTTCCATCAGTGCCTCTGGGGACACAGTGGTCCCCAGCCCAGCTCTGCAGGGCCCAGGGTACTTCTCCAGAGGGACAGGCACGATACTCAGGTGACCTGGGACACCAGGGTGCTCACGGCAGGTCGGCGGCCGTGTCACCTGGCAGGGACAGCCCATAGGAGCCGCGCACTAGCTGGGGCGCTGGGGCGTGGGGCAGGGCTGGGGCAGCCTCCAGGTCTGCACCTGTGTCTCGGGGTCCCCAGCTGCCACCCCTCTGCCCACACGCAGGGTGACACAGCAAGGAAGACCAGAGGGGCAGTGGACACCTGGATCCACGCAGCTCCCTGCCGAGTGGTAGCCAGTGACCTTGGGACTCCCCCGGGGCCTCAGTTTCCCCAGGTGGGAGTGCGGAGCCAGAGGCGCTGGGCACGTAGGTGGGCACCAGCGCGGAGCAGGCACCCGGCTGGCACCTGGAGGGATGGAGCTGCACTTGGGTGGCAGAGCCCGGGGGCGGGGGCGGAGCTGCCCTCCTGGCAGTGCCAGGTGCCACCCACGGCTGCTCACCGCAAAGGGGCCCCCAGGGGCTTTCCCTGGTGCCACCCCAGCCCCACGCCTGCGTTCCCAGCCCTGCACAGCTAGGCGCTGGCCTATGTCCCGGCAGCTGTGGCCCTGCTCGGTGGCCCAGGCTCCTGGGATCGGAAGGTCATGTTGTGCCCGCAGGCTGGGTACCTGCAAGCCTGGCTCTGGGCACCCCCATCTGACCCTCCCAACAGCCTGCTGGGCAGGCTGATCGCTACTCCTCCCTCAGGCCTCCTTCAGGGGTTTATTGAGCGCCTGCTGCCTGCGGGCACAGGGAGGGGCCGCAGGGACGCAGAGGAGAAACTGAGGCCCAGAGCAGCTCCGGGCTCCCGCCTGAGGTCACACAGCTGGATCCAACCAGGTCAGGCCCCAGAAGTCACGTTTTTCCTGCAAGCCACTCCGGGGGCTCTCAGAGAGGACCCTCCCCGGGCCTCAGTTTCCTTGTCTGTAAAAATGGGCGTGGTGAGGTCTGTCCCCAGTGTGAGAGCAGAGGAGGGCCATCGGGACCCCCAGGACCGGGCCATCGGCACAGATTGTGCCACCCTCGACACATCATGGTGGGCGCTACCCAACCCCACTCCCGCGCGCCACATTCCCTGCGGCCACTGCCGCGGCATTCCCCAGGCTCACAAGTTCCCTCTGCCTGGAACCCCTCCCACCCCAAGACAGGACGTCACTTCCTCCTCCCGGGTCAGTCCCGGTGCCCACACAGCAGGTGCCAACCTCCCTCCTTCCGGGTCAGAAGTGGAGGCGGAGGGACAGCAGCACCTGGGTCTACAAGGTCTCTGGGCACCCGAGACATGCCCTGGCCCTGCCCTGCACCCCCACTGTCAGGGTCCTGTGCCCAGCGGACAGTGTCCCCTGTCTCACTGCCCAGAGCCAGTGCCCTCCGCACACGCATGGAGTGTCCCTTCCCGCACGGGGCGGTGTCCAGGGCCCAGACCGTGGCCGAGTCCCCCTGGGACCCCCATGGTCAGACCTGGACAGGGCCAGTGGCACGGAACTTGGAAGGACAGCAAGCATGGCAGCCGGGCCGGGCCTGGCCTGGGAGGCACCGGGCACCTGGCTCCCGCCCTCTGGCCCCGGCCGGCCCTCGATCCTGGAGGCACCCTTACCTACTCGGAGCTCTTGCCCGAAGACGGTCTTCTCGCCCAGGGCGGAGCAGTTCCAGCGGCCGAAGCGGAACTGGTACTGGCACTCGTTGATGCCCATCTGTGCGCCCTCCCCGATCACGATGATGGCATCGGGCCGGCTCTGGCAGATGGCACGCTGCCGCGGCGCCAAACCAGGAATCTTGTTGCATATGATGTTGGCTCCCAGGGCCACCACGGACGACAGTGCTCTGCAGAGGCAGGGAGAAGAGACAGGCGTGAGGCCGGGCGGGCAGGCGGCACCCCGTCCCTGTGGCACCTGGCAGGGCAGACTCCCGAGCGGGCAGCCAGGCCCCCAACCCTGGCACTGACTCCAGCCCTAGCTCTTGTGTGAGCTCAGGAAAGCTCTCGACCTCAGCTTCCACATCTGCAAAATGGGCATCTGAGACATCCAAGTCCACCACCAGCCCTGGGTCACAGACAACCCAGGGAAGGGCTGCCTGCCTAAGAGATGGGCCACTGGCACTGCCTTCCCACATCTGGGTGCCTGGTATATGCAGGAGGAAGCAGGGACGAGGCCAACTGTGCACCTACTGTGTGCCGGGCATGGCAGGTGCCACCTTGGTGCATCCTCCCAGCGGTCCCCCAGGGTGCCTTTGTAATAATCTAGCAACTCCCAGGCAGGAAGGCGCTTGCCAAGCTGGCCCTGAACTGGAGCTATTATCAGCCTGATTGTTTGTTTGTTTTTCTAATGAGGCAAAATTCACATAACATAAAATTAACCAGTTTAAAATACACAGTTCCGCAGCACTTGTGCATGCTCCAGGTTGTGCAACCACCGCTTCTATCCAGTTCCAAGATATTTTCATCAGCCCAAGAGGAAACTCCGGACCCATCAGCAGTCACTCCCCACACCCTCCTCCTCCCCCGGCCCCTGGCAGCCGGTAATCCGCGCCTCGTTCCCACGGATCGGCCTATCCCGGACACGCCGTGTGGACGGAATCTCACAACACGTGGTCTGTTACGCCTGGCTCTTTTCCCTCAGTGGAATGCTGTCAAAGCGCGTCCACTCCAGAGCCTGCACCCGCGCCTGAGCATCCGTCCTCTTTGAGGCCGAGTACTATTCCACGGCACACGGGCTGTGCATCTGCACCCCCCTGAGCACGTGCGTGTGAACTTCTGCCCACGTCGGGACCCAGCTGGGGATCTTTGGGGCACAGAGCTGGGAGAGGAACTTTCCGGGGCCGGCCAGCAGCTGCTTTCCACGGCCCTTCATCGATTGTCTGGTTCCAAGCGCCCGGAGAAGGCACATCAAGATAGGAGGGGAGGGCCGGTGCCAAGCAGCACCACGCTTCTACACCACAGACCAGAGCTGCTTGGAGCGGGGACCGCAGAGCCCCCACAGCTGCCGTCCAGCCCCGGGGCCCCCTCCTGCCGGGGAGAAGCCAGGCAGTGTTTTTCCAGGGTGCCGCACACCCCAGGTCGCTGCTCCGTCCCCGTGTAGCCTGAGTCCCCAGCACGTGCCACAGCCGGGCGATACTCAATCCCCAGCCCGCCCGCTCTCACGCTAAGCTGGCTGAGACCCCCCGGGTCTCAAGCAGGCACAATGGGTGGCCACGCCCCGGGCCCGCGTGGAGGAAAGGGCATCAGGGACGGGCGGGGCTGGGAGCGGGCTGGAATCCGGAGAATTCAGCCTAAAGTAATTGTAGATGCTCAGAGACCAAGCGGCCGGGACATGAGCTGGATGGGAACCTGGCCGGGCACTGGCCGCCACCGCGGGCCGGAGCTGTTTGAATTCGGGTCCTGGGCCTACAGAAGGCTCCTGTTGCCAAGCTCCCCCCGGCCGGCAGGCGTGGGCCATGAACCCTCACTTCCTGCAGGGGAAAGAGCTCAGCAGGTGGGGTCTATCTGGGGACCCGAAGGGGACCGAGGGAGGCCAAGGGCAGAGACAGACCACAGAGCCACCACACAGAGCCAAACACCTCTGCTGAAAGGGGTCCGGGACACATCTCCCCGGGAAGGACACATAGATCACCACAAAGCCACATGGACAGCTCAAGCTTCACTGGGGAAAGCACACCTGTGATCCCAGAACTCTGAGAGGCTGAAGCAGGAGAATCGCAAGCTAGAGCTAGAGCCCAACCTGGGCAACTTAACAACCTACAGAGACGCTGTCTCAAAATAAAGAACAGGTAGGGGATGGGCTCGTAGTAAAGGAGCTCATTGTTCAATCTTCAGGACCACAGGCAGACACAGCACCCACGGGGACTGGTCTGATTGAAAACAGGAAAGCTGGGAAACGCTGCACCGGGGAGCGTGTGGGAAACAGCCTTTCGCACTGCAGGTGGAGTCGGGCAGGACGTGGCTGCTCTGGGCAAGTTTGCAAAGCACCAAACACAGCTAGTAATTCCTCTTCTCAGTAGAGATCCAAAGGAAGCGAAGACACACAAAAAACATGTACACAATGGTAACTAGCAGCACAACTCTCTCCAGCCAGCCCGTACAAATAGCCTGAAGGTCCACTAATAGAGGAGCGATAGACAACATGTGGTATAGCCCCATAGTGGAATATTACTTGCCCGTGAAAAGGAGCAAGGTACAAAATCATGCTGTCATGTGGGGGGGACTCAAGAACATGACACTGAGTGAAAAAAGCCAAACCCAGAGACCATGCACTGTCTCATTCTATGAATAGGAAACTGCAGGGAGACCAAGAACAGAACAGTGGTTGCCCAGAGCTAGGGGGAGGCAGGGGTGGTAGCTGTGCTGTTTCCACCCAGGACGGTGACAGTGTCCCAGAACGGACAGGAGAGACAGCTGCACGACATGCCGAGGGGACGGGACGGGGCTCCGGACGGGAGCAAACGGGTTCCATCCTATGTGCATTTAACCGGTGTTTTAAAATTATGACAGCACACAGGGCTCCTGTGCCCTGGTGGAGGGTGGGACCTGGGTGCATGGGGCTCCGGGGTGGAGGGCCTGGCACCAGCACCCCCAGGAGCCAGCCCGTGGGCAGAGGGGAGGAAGGGCAGCAGGGAGCAGCGCACCATCAGATACGGCCGGAATTCGGAAATCCTTCCGCGCTGTCTCCCTTTGTGTAGGTTTTTCCACTCACGACATAGTGCTCCGTCTTTGAGCCCACGGGGGCCTCCCTGCACCCTAACCTTCAAGTCCGGGGTCACGGGGTGGAGTCGGGCGCCCGGGGGGGCGGGGGCCGATGAGCACAGAGACAGCCCGAGCAGGCACTAGGCCCGCTTACTTTGTTTTCTGTTCTTTCTGAACCGAGGCCTTCACACTGAGCCGCGTCCCCAGACCTTCTCTTTCCATGTTTAAATTTTGAGATAGGGTCTCACAAAATTGCCTAAGCTGGACCGAAATTTATACTCCTCCTGCCTCAGCTTCCCAGAGTGCTGGGATTATAGGTGGGCATCCACTCTTTATCCTCAAATGCGCTTGAATCCAAATCCTTGCGGTAGTTCCTTCCTTCCTTCCCTCCTTCCTTCCTTCCTGGCGGTGTCCGAGCCGCCCCACACCTGCCCGCTGCCCCTGCCGCACTGAGACCCTCAGGGCGATGCTCCCGCGTTCCGGCAGGGACTGCGCGGAGGGCCACCTCAGCAGGGCCCCGGCAGGGAGACCGGGGCCACGTCACCTGTGAGCCTGGAGACGCTGGGCGGGGCGTGGGCTGCTGGCTTTTTCTGTGGAAAGTTCTGCTCTGGGCTTGTCCCTTGTGCTGCACAGGGGCCCCGGGACTCAGGCAAGACGCCACAGGAGAGGGCCGCCGCGCGTCCGGACACCTTCCTCCTCCCGGCCTGGCCCAGGGCCTCAAAAAGGGGTCCGAGGAGAGGTCCTGTCCTGTGCCAGGGCGGGGGCGTAACCGCCAGTTCAGAGAGGGTTCCATCACTCATTCATTCGTCATCTGACAGTGACACCTGGGGCACAGCATACAGTGACCCCTGGGGCGCAGCACACAGTGACCCCTGGGGTGCAGCATACAGTGACCCCTGGGGCGCAGCATACAGTGACCCCTGGGGTGCAGCATACAGTGACCCCTGGGGCGCAGCATACGGTGACCCCTGGGGTGCAGGAAATAACATGTGGTCCCTGCTGCTGAGAGCCAGGGCGTATCTGGGGACTGGAGTGCTGAAAGGCGGAGATCAATGTCTCCAGGAGCCTGGGAGCCCACCCCAAAGGCCTCTCTCTCCCTCCTGGGGACCAACAGGAGGCGGGCCGTCCTTACAAGGGGCCACACCCTGCCACCCCCGCCGTGTCTGAGGGTCAGGGATGAGGTGTGTCACGGGGCAGGGCCGGTGACAAAGTGCTGACAGGCTGGCAGGAGCTTGGGCTCCACCTCTGCTCCTGCCCGAGTTCCCGCGTTCCTGGGCAGGCGGCCGACCCTCGCTGGGCCTCGGCTTCCTGTGCTGGCGGAATTAGGAACTGGTTGTCATTGCTGCTGCACTTGGTCCCCGAGCTGTGAGACAGGAGCACGGAGGGGACCAGGGCCCAGGCCATCACACAGGAGGTGCTGAGGCCACCCCACACTGCTCCCCAGGGTGCACGCTGAAGGTCAGCAGGGTCCGGAGTAGGGTGCCCGCTGTAGGGTCAGGAGAAGACAGATGGCTCTAGACCCAGCCCTGCCTGGGGAGTGAGAGCTCACCCCGTGCCTCTCCTGAGCTGGGAGGAGGACACCCCCCAGGGGCCCCAGGCTGGGCCTCGCGGGGACTGGGGTGCTGCCCTAGAGGAAGGTGCAGCCCCGGGGCCCGTCCAGTGCACAGCTGGTGCGTGCAGACACGCATGTGCGGCGGGCATTGCGTGCGTGTGTTTCTCTTGGGAATGGAGACGCTGGTCTGAGCCCACTGGGTCAGCGACACACCCGCCAGCACCGGGCACCAGCTGGCTTCAGGACTGTGGCTTCGGTGCAGCTGGCCCGCCTGGGTCCAGGGAGCACAGGTCCCGCCCGGCCCCCAGGTTGAGACCCAGAGGGTAAAGGGTGGCTGCGGGCATTACACGTCCCCAGGTGTAACGGGGACGCCTCCAAAACATCCCCCTGCCAACAGCGCCATGACGCAATGGGCTGTGCTCACTCCCATTTTACAGAGGAAGAAACTGAGGCACAGGGAGGTTAAGAGTCAAGCCCGAGGCCTCACAGCTAGGAAGAGGCTGATCCAGATCCCTCCTGGCTCACCAGCACCAAGCTCATGGTGCCAAGCCCACCCAGGGCGGCCCGGTGGGCGACCAGGAGCCCAAAGCCAGGCCTCTGGGCCACTGGTGCTCTGTCCCTGGGCAGTGGCAGAAGGAGCTGGGACAGCCCCGCCTACCCGTCACAGCTAAGCCCCTCGTCCTAGTTTTATTGTGGTGGCCAAACGGTGCCCAGGCCGCCATGGTGGAGGGGAGCTGACGGGGTGCTTTTCTGTGCTGCATCAGACCCACCTTCATGCCCCCATGCTCGTCTCTCCCCTACCCCCCCCTCGAGCCACAGAGCAGGAGGGGCACCAGGGACATGCACTGTCCCCCACACATAGGCAGCGGGCTACCCCTTGGGAAGATCACCAGGCCTCTGGGCTGCCTGCCCCCCCCGGTGCCCACCCCTGCCCTGTCCCCCTCTCCTGGAGGCAGCTGTCAGCCCAAGCCCTGCCCAGGCCCTGCAGCCCAGCCTGGGTCACTCCTAGGGGGCTGTGTCATGAACACCCCCTCATCACCCCCTCGCACCCACCACCCCAGGACTCTGCCTCTGCCCCGTTCTCAGGCCGGGCCTCTCCACTGCAGACACCCCTCCCCAAAGGCCACTACTATCCAGTTCTTGGGGTTCCAGGACTCTGTGTGGCCCCTTGGTCCCATCCAAAGGACACTGGGGCACAGTTGGCAATGCTTACCAGCTGTGATGCCCTGGGGCAGGGAACCCCAACATTGCCCAGCACCCTTCGTGGCCTCGTGAACGGCCTCGGACCTGGATCCCCGTCTCCAGCCAGGGGAAAACAGTGGTCCTACGAGGGGGACAGCCCAGCAGAGCCTCCCCTGGGCCCTGCCCTGCCCCGCTGGCTGCCCACTGCCCCAGCTCCTCTGGCCCATGCTCCTGCCCCCGGGCACTCGGTAAGTCTTCCTTCTCGGGCATCCTCCAGCAAAATATTTGAAGAATGTTCTAATTATCTGTGATCAGCCAGGGAGGAGGGCCTGGGTCCCCTCGCCCAGGAAGTAACTCCGAAAATACCTGGGAAGGTGGCGTCTGGCCCGCTTGCCCACCGGGCGTCCTGTGCCCCTCCCTCAGGCGGGCAGGGGGCAGGAGGCTTCCAGCCACCAACAGGCTTGTTGGGGGGGTGCCCGTCTGGCTCTGGGGACAGCAGGGTCCTGGGCCTCGGTGCCCTTGTCTATCAAATGCGGACAGGAATGCCTCCCCCAGTCGCCCTATGCCGCCCACTGCGGGCTGCCGCTGCCCTCAGAGGTCCCATGCTGGCCGTTCACTGCCGCTCTGGCCAGAGGAGGCTGTCAAGGGCACCTCCCAGGGCAAAGCGGGGCCCAGCAGAATCCCTACAGCCACGTCTACGCACAGAGCTGCTCACCAAGAGCCCTGGGGCCACCTGTCCCTGTTCTGGTCCTGCCCGAATCCGCTCGTTTCCCCTTTCCTGTGGCTCTGTGGGACGCCCTGCACCCCAGGGCCACCCTGCCCTGTTTCTGCACTGAGCGAGGGGACCATCAGCAAAGGGCTCACCCTTCTTCTGCCTGGACAGGTGAGGCTCTGGGGTGGGAGGGAGGAAGGGGCTGGCTGCAGCCTGCCCCGGCCACCCGACTGTCCCATGCTCCCGCACACAGCCGGCACCCAAGGAGAGGCACAGCCAAAGGTGTCGCCATGGGTCTCCCCATCCAGCCCCCAACCCCAAACCAAGCCCACAGGGGCTGCTCAGGGAACAGGCAACCGGCTGACACCCCAGGGCCCACTAGGGAATCACCCCTCCCTGCCCCGCCCCGGCCTCAGTTTCCCACCTGTACGGCGAGGGCTCAGGCTGCCCTCGGAGGCTGTGGGGTCCCAGCTTCCGGCTCTGACCAGTGCGGACGCTTGCTGGCCTCCCTGGGCTCGGCTTGCCCAGCTGTGAGGTGGGCAGCGTGGCCGCCAGCGCCCTCGCATGTGTCCTGCCTGCTGCACTCTCCTCGGCCACTGCCCTGCTCAGCTCCCTGCCCAGAGCATTCCGGGAGGACAGCGGAGCAGCGGCCCTCCCAGCCTCCCCCGCATAGCCCGCATTCCTGGCCTGGCACCGAGACCCCACTGGGGAGAAAGCAGGCGGCGAGCAGGGCTCTGGGTTGGGCTTGAGGTGGAAGCAGAGCCTCACCACATTTTGATGACCCCCAACCTCAGGACACTGACCTCTGACCTCAGAAGCACCCAGTCCTCTAACACGGGCCCTGTCATGGCGCACCCCAGTTCTGTCCAGGGGACTAGATCTCCGCCCTTCCTGGGGGCACCTGCAAGCTGCAGGTCCAGCCTTGTGCTCCTTTGCAGGAAGCCCACCAGGGCCGCTCCTCCATTCTGCCCTCCCACCCCGACGTGTGCTGGGCTCCTGCGGCTGTCCTGCCCATGGCCAGCCCTTGCCCCGACCGTTCCTGTTGCTTCCCATGGTACAGATGAGGACAGCGACCTCAGAGATGCCAAGCACCGTGCCACACGGCTGGCCAGGGCTAGGCAGCGAAGATAGCCTTCTGCCCTGCCTTGGCCCCAGTGTGCCAGATCCAGGGATGCAGGGGCATCCTACAGACCCACGTGGCCAGGATGCCAGCCTGAGCCCTGGGGACAGATGGATGGGCAGGCAGCAGACGGAACAGGTGGGAGGAGCCGGCAGGGCCCAAAGGCCCAGGGCCAGGTTGGGAGCCTGGGCACTCGGTGGCTTCCTGGCCACTCTGGATGTGGTCCTGAGAGACCTCCACCCTGCCAGGGACAGACGGTGCTGGAGCCAGAGAGTGCGGCCTTGGGCTACTCGGCACCCAGAGTAACAGGGGCCCGGGCTAGGGCACTCCTTGTCTGTGCTTGCCCAGCTCTGCGTCCCCCAGCCTGGGCTCCCCAGCCGACGGCCTCGGCTTGGATGCCTGTGGTGACGGAGTGCTCACCACCCCTCATCAGCTTATCGGGCCGCACTGCGTCCAGGTCACAAGCAGCCTGGCAGTGGTCTGGTATCAGAGCCCAAAGCAGGGGCAGGTCAAGCGTTCTTTCCCGTTTCCGGGTCCTCACCCGCCTTGGGACTCCACCATGGACGGACAGCAAGGGAAGCGGGGCCAGCCGGGCTCACAGCCAGCCCTCGCCGCTGGTCACCGCAGGGCAAAGCATCCCAGCACCTCCAACACTGCCTCCCGCGGGACGGACCCTGAGGGACCTCGGACAGACGCATCCCAGTCCACACACAGCCAGCTCTTGGAGATGCCAGGAGGAAACGAAGGTGGCAGTGTGGGGACAGCCAGGGGTCCCTCCCACCTTCCAGGAGCTGCACCCAGCAGGAAGGTGCAGAGGGAGGACAGGCAGCCCAGCCTGGCCATTTCAAGGGGCTGTGCCCCTGGGGCCCCCCACCCCCCGGATCCCTGGACACTGAACTATGCAGGTGTGGGGGGACAGAGCTGCTGACCCCGCCCCAAGCTCTCCCCTTGCCGCCTGCCTACCCAGCCCTGGGCTCCTGGCTCTGCACCCAGGCACTGTCCCTGGACGCTCTTGGGGTCCCTTGGCCTGTGTCACAGGCCTGAGTAAGGTCACCTGGGGAGGCCGGGCATGCCTGACCTCGGCAGCAAGGCCAGCCCTGCGGGGCCGTAATGCCAGCACTTCTGCCCATGGGGCGCGGGGGAGCCTGGCAGGCGGAGATGACGGAGGGCCAGGGTGACACTGTGGCTCCTTGGAGGGGGGTTCAGCAGTACCTGGAAATTCCCAGTGCTCCCTGCCAGCGGTGACATCACCCCAGGAAGACCTGAGCCATGCTGGGAAATTGTCCAGCCCCCACTTCCTACCTGTCAGGAGGGGCACTGGGCAGTGGTGGACACCTGCCTTGGGAAGCCATCCGCGCCCATTCCAGATGGGACAGGCTCTTGCGGTAGACCCCAAGGACAAGCTCGGAGCTGTGTAGGGAAGACTGGGGCCTGGGAGGAAATCAGGACCCACTGCCCAGATGGAGAACTGAGGCCCCAAGAAGGGAAGGGAGCCCCAAGGTGAGGATGAAAGCTTCCCCAGACACACACAGACCCCACAGAGGTTGCAAGCTAGCCCGGGGGCTACCTCTGCCCCCTCAAGCCTGTCTTAGGAGGAGACCCCAACAGAAGACCACAAGAAAGCTGCATCCCTGGGTTCACAGACACACTCAGAGGCAGTGGAGACCCAGAAAGCCCGTGCTTGGGTCCACAGCGACTGTCACCAGCTGGGTCAGTCGTGTCTCCGGGAAGGCACCAGAGACCAGTGGAGGCCGGGATCCATACCCCGAAGCCGCACAGGAGGCTGCCCGGACTCGGAACCAGACAGGCCGGGTTCCAGTCTGGGGGCTGGCACTGCGGCCTCCGTGGATCCGGTGCTCTGACCTTTCTCCCTCCCTCCACACCTGCCGTCTCGGGCAGCCGGGGAAGAAGCAGACTGCCCAGCGGCCCTCGAGGCCCGCGTCCCGCTCAGGGGAGCAGACCGTGCTGCAGCACTGCTGCTCACGGGGCCTCTTCAAATGCTTTCGCCCTGCAGGACTCTCAGGGCCGAGCTTCAGCTCTGCACCACGGCAGCCCAGGCACCCAGGCCGAGCACACGGAGAGTTAGGGTCAGTGTGGGCAGCAGGGCTTCAGAGCACAAGACCACTGGGCACCATGGGCGCTGGTCCTGGCAGATGCCGGAGGTCCTTGGGTGTCTCAGGAGGGACGCCCCAGTGGATGCTGGCTCCTGCTCTTCCAAGCCATCTGGACCTCAGCCTGGCTTCCGGCTGTGCCCCCTCAGCTGCAGTGCCTGCCTAGATGCAGGACCCAAGACCCTCCACTCGCTCACAGCCTCAGCTGGCCCTCGTGACGTCCCCAGTGCCTCAGCGGCCCCAGCCCATGGCCAGGGCTCCTTCTGCTCAGCGGGGGGTGGCCTCAGCATCCAGGTCTATAACAAAGGCCAGCGGCACCCCTGGCTGCTCTGCCCGAGGACCCGTGAGTGCTGGCTTTGCCCGGGCAGTGTCCTGCCTCGCATCCCCGCCTCGCTCCTCTTGCATCTGCCTTGTATGCCTCTGGGGCCAGGCAGCTCACTGCCCGGCCGCCCACTGAGAGGCTGGCCCCAGCCTCAGCATCCGCAGCAGAGGGAGCCATGGCCCTGGTGGGGGGCGAACCTAGGGGAGGGGGCCGGCAGCTGAGCAGGAGACAAGAGGGGAAGGGAGGAGGTGCACACCTGTACCCACCCCCACCCCACCGGCCGGCCCGAGGGGAGGCCCCCAGCCCCAAGCCAAGGAGGGAGGACAAACGGCGGTTTTGTCCTTGGCCAGCGGGCGGCCCGCACCACACAATGACCCTTTCATCAGGCTGAGGGAGCCCTGGGCCGGGGTTTCATCTGACAAGGGAGGGCGCCCGCCTCCGGTCCCCTTGGGAGGGAGCTGAGCCCTATCTGAGCCGGACCCAGGGCCATGCAGGATAGAGGCTCCAGGAAGCCCACTGGAGCTGCACCCTCCACTGGGAGAGGAGCAGAGGCCTGGAGCCCGCGCTGGACACTGCCCACCCTGCACCGCAGCCGTCGCCTGCCACCACACTTGGAGTCTCCCGGGGCGGCATCCCCAACCCAAACCCTGGCAGTGTTCTGGGTGTCTGCAGGTGCACCTGTGGCCCGCTTGCTCCCGGAGGCTGGTGCAGGGGCAGGGACGGGAGCCAGGACTTTGCAGGCCGGTGCCCAGGGTGGCCCGAGAGAGCCCAGGGAAGTATGTGACAACAGACCGGGCACGACGCGTGCCTCCAACATCACCTCCTTGCATGGTGTCACACACCCTGCCCCAGGCTCCCAGATGGCCGCTCGACCCCCATACCCACCACAGGACCCTTCCGGTGGCACCACCCCTGGAGAACTGCCCTTCAGGGACCCTGAGCTGGGAGGCTGGACCTGGACTCTGGGGATCTAAGGAGCCTCAGGGACCTCAGGCCCCATCTCCAGCCCTCAGCATCCTATCCACCCCTTAGTACCATGCCGTGATCTCCCAGAGGGGAGCCCCTGGGTGACTATTGTTGACAGTCATGTTGTTCTCTCCTCTAGGAATCTCATATTTTTATTTAGTCTGACCAACTCCTATTCATCCTTCAAAACCCTAGCTAGGTGACATTCCCTCCAGAAAGCCCTTGGAGATACCCCAGGGAGTTCGTCTCTGCTTCCTGAACAAATATAGTTGCTGGGCCTCCCTCTGGGTTGCCAGTGGTGAGCCCCCTGCTCCTAACACCGAAGAACGACTCGCTGTGAACCTGGCTCGCCCTTCAGAGGAGACAGCTGGGTCCAGATGAGGCCAGGCAGTAACAGGCGAGGCTGGACGCACACCCGACCTGGTCACCTCTGGGCCCTAGGCTTTCTGAGAGGGGACAGCATCTCCTCTGTCTCGACTGGTCACAGGGCGACGGGCTGTGGCACTCTCTGTGATCAGAGAGGCTCCATTTTTCTACCTCCAGCCGGGAGGGCTGTCGGGGCTTAAGATGTCACAAGGTTTCCCAGTTCTAAACTCCGTGGGCCTCCATTCCACTAGGGGAGCATCACGGCCTGTGAACACACAGGGGAAAAGGGCCGGGTGCGCCTGTGGGGACTGCACCTCCATGCCGCGTGACCCAGGAGGAGACGGCAGTCCAGAGAGACGGACAGACGAAGACCTGCTCCATGCCAGGCCGGAGGCCGCCCTGCCCACGCCAGCTCCAAAGCCCCGGAGATGGGCCTGATTCAGCACACTGTCCTGCCAGGGTCACGCTCGCCAGGGGCTGCTGGGACTACGGTCCCCACCACCAGCAAAGCCACAGCAGGAGCCAGGAAGAGGCTCGCCTTGGCAGGGCCGCAGTGGGCGCCCCGCCCCCCACACCAGGTGGTCGGTGAGTAACCGCCCTGTCACCCGTGAGTCACCCAGCTCCCCAGAGCAGGCGGTCACCATGACAGGCTGCACCGGAAGACCCAGGGGGTGTCACAGCCAGCCCCCACATCTGGGAGAGGACGCCAAGGCCGGAAGGGACCTGCCCAGGACAGTGGCCCAGCCTGAGCCTGGCTCCGGGCCCAGGCCGGGCCCCCACGCCAGCTGACACAGCAACACAGTCCTCCTCGTGGCAGGGGGCCCCACCTGCCCCCTCTGGTCCCCCACTGACCCGACGGCCCTGAGAGCTCTGCTCTGACCCTCAGGCATGGGGACAGGGTGCTGGCCCAGGTCGCTATGCACAGCTGGGCCACCCTCGGCATCCGATGGGGCCCGGGGCCCTTCCAGGCCAGCACACCCGTCCAACCCGATCAGCGGCAGGGGCCCAGGCCTGGGTCTGGCTCGGCTGCGTGCGGACCACAGGCCGGCACAGGAGCTGGGAGAGCAGCCCGGGTGAAAGGGCCGGATCAGCTGTCAGCCAGTCTGATGGGAGCGATGTGATGCCCTCTGGAAAGTTCTCTGGAGCAGAACGGAGCTCGGTCTCGCCAGCTGGCCCTCTGGGTGCTCCTGCAGGGCTGAAGGCCGGTGCACGTGGACCCCCCCCACACCTTGCCAGGTTCTCCAGGCTCCCTGGCACAGGCACCCCAAGTGCCCTCAGGGTCAGAGACCACCCACCCATCATGCAGGCTTTCAGTGTGACTCCCTGGGCCTGGCGCCCACTGGGCACCTCACACACCGGCCACCCAGCAAGGGAAAGGAAGCCAGGGACATCTATGCTACCCTCTGGCTCCAGGACGCCAGAGTTGGTGGCCTTGGGAAGGGTGACATCAACACTTTCTTCTGCCTGGGACTGAAGACCAGGCTGGCGTGGCACTGCCTTCCTGGTCTGCCTTCCTATTCCCTAGGCTGCCTGACTGTCCCCCAAGACACACATTGGACCCTAGTACTGGCCCGGGAACACTGGAGAAAGCTGTTCCCTTAAAAGAATTTCTGCCCACAAAGCTGGCAGTGCAGGCAGAAGCAAGCCTGTGTGGGTACAGATGGTGGCCACCACACGCCAGGAAGGGGCATCCCAAAGGAAAACTTGGGGGCTGTAGCTATCCTGGCTACCACCTGCCAGACACCCCTCAGGGGCCACGGGGCACCCCACTCCTACCTGCCCGAGCCCCCTGCCCCTCCCCCGCCGGCCAGTCTTACTGAAATGGCCTCGGAGGGCTCCTGGCACCCCACACCTCCCCAGGCACACCAAACCTCAGCCAGCCGCTCCAAAAATGACTTCTCAGGCAGACAAGCTGCCCGATCGCTAGCAAGGCTTGCGACCCACTGCCAGGATTCTGGGGAGAGGGAAGCTTTCTGAGCTCCAAGAACCGGAAGCCGGGTCCTAAGGCCCCTTTGCCATTTCGGGGAGGCACACCAGAAGCAGGACCGCCTGGCCTGTCACTCTTTTAGCCTGAGTCCCCACGAAGCAGCCGGCGCTTACCCGGCGCTGCTCCCTGCCCCGGGGCGGCTTGCTAACCCCCACCCCGCCCCAGGCGATGCCTCCTCAGCCCGGGGCTGCCCGCCGGGCCGGGCCTGGAGCGCTCGCTCTGCCCGGACCTTGTAATTATGTCCCACAGCCGGGGAAACCGCGGGCCTCGCAGCATCTGGCTGCGGTTGCAAACTTTTGTTTCAAGATGCGCGACTATTTATAGAAGGAAAACTGGTAGGATAGTAATTTCCTAGGAGCTGGAGGAGAAATGGGCTGTGTATTTATTAAAAGGGGGTGGGGGCGCGGCGATTTATTAGGTCCGCGGCAGCGCGGCAGAGGGTGGCGCGGGAACGGGAGGCGGCGGCTGTCCTCTCCGGCCGCGTTAGGCGACCCCGGACGTGGCCCGCGTGTAAAGGAGTGGGCGGGGGAGGGGAGGCGAGGGGGAGGGAGCGCTGGCGCTGAGGTTTAATCAGTAGCATCCAGCTTAAATTCCCCCAAACAGCGGTTCCATAAATCAAACTTCTTTTTAAATCGGAGGCCAGAGCATATGCGTCCTATTAGGAATCGGGCGAAGCCACCGCTGTGCGGACGCGCCCCCTCTGCTCGCTGGGCCGGACTGAGCCGCCCCAGCTTCCCGTATGCTGGTGGGCGCTGCCCCGCCTGATGCCCGAGCGCGCCCCCGAGCTCCGCGCGCTCCCTGCGCCCTGACACCTGGGCGCGCCGCCGCCGCCGCCGCTCTCGCACGGCACGCTGCGCGCCCTCCTCGCCTGCAGGTGAGGAGTCTGCCAGAGCAGAGGTCAGGCTGCCCAGCCAGGCAGGAAGGCGCGAGAAGCCACGGCCACATCGGGGTACAGGCTGGGCGCTGCTGATGGGGCGCGGGCTGCGCTGTGTGCCTGCGCACAGCGGGAAGCGGGGGCGTGCATCGGCTCTCGCTAGTGTGCACGCCCACGCGCACCTCTCCGGTTGACACAGGGAGAGCCCCCTTTGGTCCAAACTCGTCCGGACGCGCGGGGACTGTCCACTCTGCCGCGATCTCTCCGGCCCTCGCGCTCCTTGCACACAGCCTGGGCTGCGAGGGTAGTGGGATGCCCTCGGGCTACCCTTTTTCTGACCCCGCAGCTGGACTTCTCCCTGCCGCAGCTGTTCCCCGGGTGCGCTACCTCAGCACTTCGGCAATCCAAGATCCCCAGCAGCTTTCTTACGCGCGGGACCCCCGACGCCCCTCCCTGGGCCCCGCTGCCCAGTTCCTTGCCCGCCCCAGGCCAGCACTGAAGGCCAGGGGTCACACCCGCCCACCCTGCGCGCCGCCCGCGGCACTCACAGGTAGCTGCCGCTGGACAGGAGGAGAAAGATCTGCGGGCAATAGACGGAGAGGAGCGCGCGGCGCGGCGACAGCGGGAGCATGGTGGGCCGCGCGCCTGGGGGGCTGGGCAGGCCCCTCCAACAGGGCTCGCGCGCCAGCCGAGGCCGAGGGCCCCCACGGCCCTCCCCGATGTAGGGCGGCCGCGCTGGGCGCTAGGGGCCGGGACTCGCGGGCCAGGGGACAGTCATCGCCCGGGCCCCACCGCCAGGGCCGTGCATCGCGCTGGATCTGGGGATGCAGCGGACGCCGGGGCTGGAGAAGAGAGCTGTGGCCGGGCTGGGGGTGGCGGACGCGCCTTGGCGGCTGTCTGGCCCTCCGTCCGTCTGTCGGTGAGAACCGGCTCTGTCGCTGCGCTGGCTCACGTCTCCCAGTCTCCCGAGGCGCGCAGCTGCCATTGGACGGGCCGCCCCTACATCCGCCTCCTCGGCGGGCGGGTTTTTTTAAAGGGGAGGCTGACCAGAGAGCTCAGCCCGAGGCGGGAGCCGCCCCCAGGGTTTGCCCAAGTTGCCTTGGCCGGAGGCGCTCACCCCCACCTTCAGTGAGCCTTACAGCTCTGAGCTGGCTCTGGAGCGCACCCCTGGGGGTGGCACCCCGGGGTAACCTCACAGAGGCACATGCTGCTCTTCCTGGCTGTGCTCAGCAGCGCGTGGCCGGCGGCATGCACGCATGTGCCTGCGTGTGCCTGTGGCAGCATGGGGGCAGGTGTGTGTGCACGGCCTCCTGCGTGTACTAGAGCAGGGGACCTGGATGTGGAAGCGCATGATGCAGCAGGCCACCCCTGCCTGGTGCTACAGCTGTCTGTCCTGCTTCCCAGGGCCCTCCCGGGGAAGGGGGGGGCGCTGGACAGGAGGCCTCTCCCCACGGTGGGGAGCCCCAACTCAAGCTTCCCCACCCCACAGCTTGGGCTGTCCCTTGAGGATTTGCTTGGGACGGCTGTGGAGCGGAAAGTCACTTGCTGAAGAATCCTTTCTTTTTCCATAGTTTTTTCTTTAAGCCTAGAAGCACGGGATTGGAGCCCAGCTCCCTCTGGAGGGTTGAGTCTTGTCAGACCGGAGGGGAGTCGCGCGGCAAGGCTAGGCATCCAGAAAGGGGAGCTCTGCGGTGGCAGGGCTTCCTGAGAGCACATTTCCTGGCTTTAGGCCTGTCATGGAGACTCATTTCCAGTGTCCAGAAGGAAGGCTCCTCCTCCTCCACCACCATCTTCATCCCTTCTGGTCCCAGGTCCTCCAGCCCCTCGGCTCCTCCTGGCCGTGAAGGCCCAGGCAGGGCTGGTCCTGGGACCTCAGTGGTCCAGACTCCAGCAGAGCTGCTCCCTATGCTGCCTTGGCCTCTTCCAGGCCTGGGGCTTGGAGGTCTCACCATCCAAAAATCGCCCCAGGTAGGAACTTGGGCTCCACAAAGCCATTCTCTTTTGCAACCATCAGAACCCAGGGTAAATCTGCTCAGGCCAGGGGCCGACTTCTGGTTCTGCTGGTATGGAGCCCCGAGGGCCATTCGTCTGATTCGCACAGCTGCAGGGTGCTGGGTGAGGAGTGCGCACTTGCAGGTGGGGGTGGGGGCCGCATGCCCTCCCTGAACATGCAGAAACACGCAGCACGCCGGGGTGGGCTTGGGGAGCAGGGATCACGGAAAGCCCTCAACACCCGCAATCTCTGAACTGAGGTTGGAACCTTTATGCCCGTAAAATCCCAACTCCTGGGATTCTGAGACGGTGGGATATAGCATTCGGAAGCAGTCCCGGGGTGCCAGTGGGGCAGTGGTCTCCTGGTCACTGAGGTAAGAAAGGCTTGACAGATGTCCGGGTGCTTATGGAGACACTTGCCCCTGCCAGGCCCCTACTGTACCAGAGCAGAAGCCTCAGGACGCTCTGCTCCTCCCAGCCATGGGAAGGAAGGCTGCACAGGTAAGCAGGTGCCACTCCAGGACAGGCCGGGAAGGGTGGGCCCCGCAGTCCTCTCCTGCCTACCTGATACCCCTGAGATAGCACACACAGAAAGCAGGGCCAGGCCTCTGGGAGGAGCCAGCTGGGTGGCTCCCCTCTCTGCCTACCCTTCCCTTAGGGACCAGCAGGAACTCACCAGGGGGAAGGGACCTCCTCTGAGGTTCCTGGGTAGGGCGAGGGCCTCTAGGAGAGGAGCCTGCCCCTCTCATACAGTCTGGGATGAGGGGCCTATGCTGGCCTTGGGGCTGCACTCTGGCTCACCTGCTTTCTGTCCCATGCCGTCGAGAGTAGCCAGAGCCTCCATGCCACTTATAAAGGGGGCAGGCAGCTCGGGAAGGGGCGCAGACCTCCACGCCTGGGGACCCACCCTGCCAGAGCCCAGGCTGCCTGACCCTCAGCTCCTGCTGCTTGGGTGGGGGGCTCTTTCCACTGCCTGTGGGAGAGGGGCTGCTCTCCCAGGAGCCTGTTGAGATCTTGTTGTTAGGAAGAGTGGGCCCAGCTCCGACACTGATCTCCATGGTCAGTGACTTGGCCTCCTGCACTGTTTCCTAAGCCTTAAAGCCTGGACAGCTAAAGCCCCAAACCAGGGCTTGCCAGGAGCTGCCCAAGGCCTCCGTGGGGAGCCAGGCAGCAGGGATGACACCCGGGGTGCCAGGTGTCTGGAAGACAGGCCCACCCCAGCCCCTGCCGCTGGACGCAGGTGCCCCACACCTCCATAAACAAACACGCAGGGACACAGCCTGCCCACAGACTACAATAAACAGCCACCAGGAGCAGGGCAGGCGCCCGCCCAGGCCTGTAGGACTGAGACCGGGACCGGACTTCCAGCCCTGCCCCGCCCACCCTTGGCCTGGGTTCCTCCACCTGTAAAACAGCGGAGGCAAGGAGGGATCGAAGGGCGATGGACGAGCTGATTCTAGGGGCAAGGGTCCGCCACCAGCCTGGGAAGCCTGTCTTTCCATGAGTCCCCGCGGGTCTGCTCACAAAGGCCCGTGGGTGCGCCAGGCACACAGTAGGAGCACAGCGGGACGGGGTGATGGGGTGTGGCTACCACAAGGGCGAAGGCTGGGGCAGTGGGCGCCGTCCGCGAGGTGCACCGTATTCCCTCCGGGTCACACCACCCCTCCACCCCCAACCGAGGGAGGCCGAGACAGATTCTGTCTGAAGGAGATCGCAGCTCAACAGGTAAGGACTCGGCTGGGTTCAGGAATGTGGAAATACGACTCGGAGCAGCTACCGCAGCGAGCAGCGCGCGGCCCGCCGGGTGCGCGCGAGGGGGAGCGCAGCGAGAGGGGGCCCGGCCGGGGATCTTGGGCGGGCGGGGGCTCGGCCCCGGACCCAGCCCGAGGCAGCCGGGCCAGCCCCGCAGCCCATCCCGAGCCAGCCGGACGAGTTGTCAAGGTAATTTCAACACGTCCGGGTGATGGATAGAGACGCGGGGCCGCGGCGGCTGCGGGGTCTGCACGCGCGCCGCCCGGTGCGC
>NW_004955413.1:30185510-30197525 GCF_000276665.1 Chinchilla lanigera
CGCAGCCGCCTGGGGCCGTGCGCGCCTCGCCGAGCGCTGCGGCGGCCAATGTGTCCGCACTTGTCGGGCTCCCCAGGTGACTCGGGCCCGGCAAGCGAGCCGCGAGCAGCGAGCGCGCCCCAGGTAGGAGGATCCGCCTCCCGCCCGCCTCCTCGCTCGCTGCGCGCTCTCTCGCTCCCCGCGCTCCCCTCCCTTTTCTCCTCTCTCCCCCGTGGCACAGACGCATCTACCCCGGCCCCCTCCCCGCCGGCTCCCTCCTGACCGCTTTCCCGGGCGGGGGCGGGGGAAGGCGCGGCCAGGAGACACCTGCGCCCGGGCGCCCGCGGGGGTGGGGGCGGGGCGGGGGGCGGGCGAGGACCTGTGCAGGTCCTGGTGGCCCCGGGGCTTTCGTTTCTAGTAGGGGACGGATATACCGTCCACGCTGTCTCCTAGCCGAGTGCACGTCCCCTCGTTCCAGAAATTATCCACCTGGGGTCCGCAGGCCACACCCTCAGCGCCCCCCAGCGCTGCCTCCCGCAGACCTGGGGGGACACAAACACACGCACACACGCGCACACACGCCCAGGCACCCAGCCTTGCAGCCAGGGGCGCTAAATTAGAGACTTCGAAGATGGACAGACCAGCCCGGCCACAGATAGGGCGATGGCACGGGTGACCTCCTTGCCAAGCACCATGAAGGAGGGCAGGGATGCTGGGGAGGCCTCCCAGCCTCGGGCGCAGGCTCCCGGCTCCCGAGTTTCTGCCCCTGCCTCGCCCACCCCAGTGGTCTGCCTCATCCCGCACCATTCATCTTGGTGCCCAGGCCGAGCGACACAGAGCAGAGTTGGCATGGCCTCGGTGCCCGCATCCCGGGTCGTTGTGGCACGATTCGGTCCCACAGGTGGTCACCAGGAACCCGCGGACCCTGCTGCACCAAATCCACCTGTCCTCAGATGGGAGGGCGTGGCCGGCCTGATCGGTCTTGGCCGGGGGTCCCTCTGGCGCCGCGTCCCCGCTGGACGCCTGGGGGGCTGGGGGCGCGCTCGGGTGCGGATGTAAGCAGAGAGCACTTTGTTCCGGGATCGGCAGGGACAGAGCGCTGTGGCAGTGAGCAGGTGCGCGGGACCGGACCGTGACTCCACCTTCCAGCCACCGAGAGGGGCTCCAGTTCGAAAGCGACCACCAGCCCCGCGGGCGCGGCGGCCCCCGCCTCAGCCCCTGTTAATCTCTCAAACCCGCGCGTTTGCCACGAGCCGGGGCCGGTGGGGGCTTCAAGTAGGAAAGGGACGTTGGAGATCCGGCCAGCGAAACGGAGGTACTTTAAGCGATGAAATGGCAGTAGCAGCCCCACCCCGTACCCCCTCGCTCCGGAGCCCCGGAAGCCGCCCCATTCCACCGGGAGCTGATCCGGCCGCAGTTCGGGTGGCGGGCGCGGCGGGCTGTAGCGCACCAGCTGGGCGGGCGGATGCTGCCACCCCGCGGCGACACCGCGCGACGGCCGCACGTGGGCAGCCGGCAGGGAGGTCGCGGACGGCAGGCCACGCGGACCCCACTCGGGTGGTGGTACCCCACCACCCTGGCGCCGAGTCGGAGCCACAGCGCGCCCCACCACCTCGGGCTGAGCGTGGGTCCGCAGGGCTGGGGTGGCCTGGCCTCCGCGCCTCCCCTACACCGGCCGCACTGGCCCAGCCAGCCTGAGGCCGCTCATCTCCAGGGCGGGACGCTGCGTTCCTCCGCGGACTGCGCGGCGTGCCTCAGTTTCCCCGGGCGAGCGCGGCGTAGGTCTGCGCGGGAGAACTCGCGGGCCCGCGGCGTGGCGTAGTGCTGCCCCCTGCCGGCCGCGGGAGGAAGGGCACCGAAGGAAGGATGGGCGGAGCCAGGAGCGATCAATCCCGGGCGTCTGGTTTCTTGTCGCCTCCTGGACTGAGTCCCCACTGCGTCCCCAGCTTGATCCCAGATGGGATGTGTGGAGGTGTCGGAGATCTGCGACCCAGGCAGGTCCCCCACGCACAGGTGACACTGCATGTTTAACAGGATGATGGCCAGGGTAGGGCTCCAACCGCGAGGCTGGAGTGGGCATTCAGCAGGAAGGGGGCGCGGTGCTCCGTCCGCTCTGGATCCAATACCCGCGGTTCGTCTTGGGAGTGAGGACGCCCTGGGGTCCTCAGCGACTCAGATTACCTATGGGCTCGTAGGGCTCAGCAAATTCCTATGCATGTGACCTTGGCTAAGCTTACAAGTTCGCCAGCCTGGGAATAAGAGTCATAGTGGGAGGCCGAGGCAGGAAGACGGCAAGTTGAAACCCAGCCTAGGCAATTTAGCAACTTAGGAAAACTCGGTCTCAAAATAAAAAGGAGGGGCTGGGGACAAAGCTCCGTGTTAAGACGCTGTGTTCAATTCCTAGCACTGCAGAAGGAAAAGAAAGAGAAAATAATAACCATAACCATAGCACCTGCCCCACAGGGGACATTCTGTGAGTTCACCCCAAAATGATTACAGTGCCTGGCACACAGGGCATGGTCACTGCCCAGACCACATCCTGATGCCTGGCAGGACTGAGCGTGTGGCCGGGCAGCACAGGCAAGTCCGACCTCACTGGGGCTGGGCCTCCCTCTCAGGGGCACTGCCTGGGGGGTCCTTGGGCAGGACAGAGCCCTCAACCTTAGGTGTGGGTGGAGGCCCAGTAGGCGCTGGAGCCGGCCTCACTCCTGCAGGCTGCCAGCTCCCTGGAGCTGCTGCCTCCTCTGAGGAACAGGGGCGGAAGTCCATCTCTATGACTGGTGGCACCAGCACATTCTGCCTTCTCTGCATCTAGAAGTCTTCTGGTGGGAGGAGGAGGCTCTAGAGCCTGGCGGGGAGGAGCAAGGCCCCTCTGGGGAGAAACAAGACTACTCTGTGCGAGTGGGGTGGAGGGAGAGCCGTGGGTGCTCACCCGAGGGTCCTGCATTTGACCTCGAGGACCATGGGAGCCATGACGGTCCCACACAACAGAGCACCAGGCTCAGCTTTCCCATTTGGACAGCCCATGTGTCCATGGGCTGTCCTTCACAGTGTCCTCCAGGCCCTAGCCCCAAGGCACATGTCACATCTGACTCATCTCCTTGTCCCCAGGGTCCAGAGCAGAGCCAAGGAAGGGCCTGGTGAGAGTGAAGATGGGTGGGTGGGTGGATAGATGGATGGATGGATGGATGAGGGAATGGATGGATGGATGAAGGGATGGATGGATGTGGGGATGGATGGATGGATGGATGGATGGATGGGAGAATGAGGGGATGGATGGATGAGGGGATGGATGGATGGATGGATGGATGGATAGATGGATGGATGGATGGATGGATGGATAGATGGATGGATGGATGGATGGATGGATAGATGGATGGATGGATGGATGGATGGATGGATGGATGGATGGATGGGAGAATGAGGGGATGGATGGATGAGGGGATGGATGGATGGATGTGTGAGTGGATGGGTGGATGGATGTGGGGATGGATGGATGGATAGATGGATGAGAGGATGGATGGATGAGGGGATGGATGGATGGATGGATGGGGGATGAGGGGATGGATGGATGGATGGATGAGGGGATGGATGGATGGATGGATGGGAGGATGAGGGGATGGATGGGTGAGTGGATGGATGGATGTGGGATGGATGGATGGATGGATGGGTGGATGTGGGGGTGGGTGGATGGATGATGGATGGGTGAACTTGCTGTGGGAGGCACAGCATGCCATCCTTCTCCTCTGTGGGCCTGTGTAGTCTGCCAAGTATAGGTGGGACATTCCAGTTTTAATCACTGAAAGTTATACCTCTCAGGGTCCCCCCAGGGCTGGACAAAAAGGATAATCAGTCACTCTAGATCTAGGAGAGAAGAATCCAGAGTTTTCCTGGCAGGAGGCTCCGGGACTGGCCCCACCGGGCTGTGTGCTGTGTGGGAACAGGAACGTACGGCTGGCCTTCCCGCTGCACTGAGTGGGCAGGCACTTCGTGACCCGCGACACCGCAAAGCAGGGCGGCTTTTATCCCCACGCTTGACTCGCTGGCCTTCCACTGGATAAGCACAGTTAAGCACTGATGTCCCAGCCCGTGCTGGGCTTGGAAGGGCACCGTGTCCATGGCCCCTCCGTGTCCCACAGTGTCCATGGTGTGCTGGAGGGGGAAGGAAGGATGCAGCACAGAGGAGGAGCTCCGTGCAACCAAACCCTTCCCGGTGCCGTGCCCCCCACCCCGTGTGCCGGGCGATGCCCAGGATGGAGTGCTGTCCCCTTGGAGCTGCACGCCCTTTCCCAGGCTCAGATCTGAGACGTGCCCCCCTCCTCTTTCCCGTCACTCCCTGTCCCTGTGGGAACTGCTGGGCCTGGCCCTCTCCAGCCTGACCGCTCTCCTCTCCCTCCTGCACTGCTACCTCTGCTCAGAAAAACTGCCCCCTTGCTTTCTGGACCCACCGCAGCAGGGGTCCCAGGTCCTCTTGTCGCCAGGAAATGGCCTGGTAGCCGAGCTTGCCCAGGTCAGGCATAGCGGGGCTCATGCTTGCAGGAAGAAAATCCAAAGAGCAACTTCCCTGTAAGCTCAAGACAGCATTTGAAGGCCCCTAGTACACCTCACCAACACCACCAATGTCATCGGCATCACCGGTGCCACCAGCATCAGCCCATCTCCGCCATGCTGGGCTGCAAGGGAAGCTGGGAGCTGTGGCCTGGTGAGCTGTTGTCCAGGGCCAGCCAGCACGGGATGACCGGGAGAGGGACAGTTGATGCTGGAGGGCAGCTGGCAGCCCCGTCCTCCCTTAAACATGGCCCCCACGTGGCCCTCCTGCTGCCCTCCTATCCCCGTGCCTCCAGTGTCCCTGTCCGGAGGCAGCCTCACTCCTGGCTGGGTGCAGGTCACCCTGCACCAGGTGTCGCAGTTCCTTCTGACCAGGCAAACTCCCCGGCTTCCTCCTGTTCCCTGTCCTGAGTGCTCTCTAGTTCTTTTTCTTTGTTTTTTTTTTTTCTGGTACCAGGAATCGAACTCATGACCTTGCGCTTGCCAGGCAGGCGCTGTGCTGCTGAGATAAATCCCCCGCCCCTGTGCTCTCTATTTCTGACTGGCTCTGATTACCTAACAGCAAAGCTCAAAGATCTGTACCTAACAGATAAATGTGCACTTCTTTTTCATAAAAGAAAGGTCGGCAGAGTGGTAGGAGCTCTACACCAGTCCTCTGGACCCAGGCTCCTGTCAGCTCGTCGTGCTTGCCTTCTTCTGCTTGTGGCTCTTCACCTCCGAGTCCAAATTAGCTGCAAAGCTCTGCCATCACCTTTGCCTCCCAGGTTGCAGACTACAGGAAAGACCAAAGAAGGGCAGCCTCAGTCCATTTCTGGGCACTCTACGTGACCCTTCCTGGACTTCTTCGCCAGAAGCTGGTCGCATGGCTGTATCTAGCTTCAGTGCAGTCTGGGAAGTACCATGTTTTAACTGAGCAGCGTTATCCCCCACTAAAGTAGAGCTCAGCTCTCAAGGAGGACGGGCAGTGGATGTTGGGACCCATGATCAGCAATGTCTGATGTCTGCAACACACACAAACTTGGCCCAATGTCTCCATCCTGGGTCCACCCAGCCTTCGGGTAGCCAGCTGCTCTGGCTGCCCCCCATGGGGGCCACCAGCCCCAGCTGTCCCGAGGGGCAGAAGTCAAGGGGAAGGAATGAGGAGCAAGAAAGTGGACTCCCCCCACACACACCCAGCTGCCCCTGCTCACGAGCAGAGGGTCCACTAAGACCTGCTGTGGGCTGCTCTGGTCAAAGCCGTTGACGCAGGGCCCTGGGCTGGAGGTGGAGAGGCCAGGGCGCATCGTCCAGCCAGCCGCTTTAATTACATTCTCTGCCCTGTCGCTCTGTGGCTCCTCTGAACGTCATGCATTTTTCATGCCTCTTAAGCCAAGTATCCTCTTTAGAAATCAGCCCCCGGGCCCGTGCTTTCCCAGCCCCTCCGTGCGTGACTGGCCAGCGGGTGGGGACTGTCCCTGGGAAGCTGGATTAGCCATCTGGAGCAGAATTGCGCCTGCAGCATAATCCTATTTGCCAGGTCGATCTAAAAGTCGTAGGTGCCTGCTCTTTGTCGCTGGCACCAGAAGCCAAGCACCAGGCTGACCCTGGCTGCGTCATGGCTGAGACTAGGGTTCTTACCCCTCGCCCTGTACGGGACCAGTCCAGGCTGGGCTGGGCTGAAGCCCTGGCCTGTAGGTTGGCCCTCAGAGATGGGTGCCGGCAGCTGCTCCAGGGTCAGACCCTGGGCCTGGGGATCTAGCCACACTGCATGGGACCTGTACCCCATCAAGATGCACAGTTCCACTGTAGGCTTGTTGTCTTCCTGAGAACACACCCAGGGCACCAGCCCACATCCAGGATTACTGGGGGCTGGTCAGACCCCCAGACACCTGTGTGTGTGTGGGGGGGGGGGCTACAGCAGAGAATAAAGACAGACAAAAGACAATATCCAAGGTGCAAGGGGACCAGGAGGAACCTGCCTCTAGTGGACAGGCGCAGCAGTCTCCCCGGCTGACACACTTTTATTAGCAAGTGAGAAATGCAGGGAAAGGAGTACTGAACAACAGCTGCAGAAGTTGGGAACAAAGGACGAGGAACAAGTCCTTTTCCTGCCCAGATGCCTTGCATCCTTTACATTGTCCTCAGACGATGCAATCTCGCCTGAGGAGCGCTGCAGTTATGAGCTCTCTCCATGCAGCCTTCTGCGTCCTCTCTGTTCCTACAGCAAGTTCACACCAGGCTCCAGACCATGGGACCCCGGACACGTAGTCTGGCACCCAGCATAGTAACATAGTTTATACCACCGGCCTCCAGCAGTTACCCCTTTTTGTTTCCTTTTTTTTTTCCCCGGTACCAGGAATCGAACTCACGACCTCGCGCTTGCCAGGCAGGCGCTGTGCCGCTGAGATAAATCCCCAGCGCCACCCCTTTTTGTTTCTGTAATTGCAAGAGGTGACACAGCGTTAGTTGAGGCTGGACATTGTCTGGTTTGATGTCCCCTGAAGGAGACTGGGAACAGAGAGAGGACAGAAACATATTAACACAGTCAACCCAGCGCAGACTCCAAAATGGGCCTGGTGGCAGCAGACTCCCCCGCAGGTATGGAGATCTCCTCTCTCTGTGGCCGCACGTTCCGGGATGGCACGCACGCTGGCGTTCCGCGGCCTGCTACTACAAAGCACACCTTCGTCCCCCTGTTATTAGCTGCACTGGGCCCTACCGCTTTCCTGTTTGGATCTCTCTCCAGAGGAGCTGAGCCCTGGGCGAGCTCGTCCATTGTCCTTTTGCCAATGAAGCTCTGATGGAGGGTACTTACTTATTTACTTTCTCTGATGGGTTTAAAAATTTAAGGTAAAGGTCGCAAGATCTAATTGTGCCTGTGTTGTGTTTTTAAGGATAGGTTTGCAAGCTCCTCTATGGCTTGGTCCTGAGCGGTAGAGGGGATGCGCCTGAGATGTTTAATATGCCAAAGTTGAAGGAAAGAGGATAAGGCCTTGCTGATGCTCATCTGAGGCTCCATGATCAGTTTCTATGGTACGAGGAACTCCTCGGCAGCAAAGGCAGAAAAACAGTGCTGCTGAAGGAGTCCCACCTTTTCGCCCCACAGCAGGTGGTGTGAGTCAGGCAAGCGTAAGTGTCTCTAGGAGCCCCAACCTACTGTAACCACCCAAAAGATGGGATAGAGAGGGGTTGTGAGAAAACAATATTTTAGATCAATAATAACCAGCAGCCATTCCCAGGGGACGACTGCAGGGGACAGGAGGTCGGAATCCAAGGCCCCCATCAGCTGTAAGCAGGAGTTCACAGCCTAAACTCTTTGTAAGACTTGACATTGCTTGGGCTAGCACTGAGTTTTTGTAAGACTCAGCCCCCACATCTGGACAAGCTTCAGATAACTTCCAAGACTTTTTGTGGCCCAGGCCACCCCAAGGGCCTGTTTGCAACTGGTATTTGTATTCTCCAAAGCCAAGTAAAGCACGATCGTTTCTGCCACTTGTGAGGGAGGGGCCCGTCTGCAGGCGGCCTCCTGCCTCTAATCGAGCAAGGAAATGAGTACGAGGCTCTCATGACCCCTGTAAGATGCACAGAAAGGGCACCGGAGTCCTCTCCTCGGGAACTGTGACCCTGCCTGTGTCAGCATCGAATTTATCTGGTTGTGCGCTTCCCTGGGATAAGTCAGTCGTTGCACAAGATCTGCATAAGACCCCGTTCTCGCAGTGCATCCTCCGTGAACCCTGCTCTTCCTGCTGCCCCATTTCTATTCGCCTGCTCTGCGGCCAGCTCTTGTAGTTTCACATGACAGTGAAGGAATTGGCGCCGATAGACAGGAACGCGCGAGATGTCTAATGTCTTGCGGGACCGTACACAGGGCTCCCAACCTGGGCTCCAACAGTCCCAGTGTAAAGGGCCCCTGGATTCCATGTCCTTTACACTCTGCTTCAATTCTTTTAAAACCTTATACTCTAGCCCATGCTGCTCACCCATCACTTGTTGGGGATTATTGGGGTCCTCACAGTAATAGCAAAACAACAGGGTCCCGTGCGATCCCCAGCTACCATAGCCTGCCGAACGAGTTGTCGGCACTTACACAAGAAAGAGTGGCCTACACCAGCCTCTAAAGCCTGTGGCCCGAGAGAGTCTCACGTTCCCATTTCCCGTATGGAGGGGGAGCAGTAGCAGCTGTGGCAAGCGTAGCAACACGCGGAGGTTGTGATGACGACGTCACCCAGCTCCATGCTGGAAAGGTGTCCGGGGCAATCTGTTCTCCCCTGGCATGGGCCCTTCCCAGGTTTCTGCGCACTCTATCCCAGTTCTCCACGTCCGAAGCTCCCGCCTGTGGGAACCCTGGCTTATGCTCGGTAATATCTTGCAGCAGCTTTGACGGAGAGTAGGTACCACACCTGTCTGTGCTCCTCTACTGACAAATTCTGCCCCGTTACCCGGTTGGGAAGGTTTTCCTGCAGCTCTACCGCATTCACTTCTGTTCTGCTGACTCCAAAGTCGTCTGGGGGAGTTCCCCTACATCTGCATCTCTCCTTCTCACTCTGGTGGTCCTGCCCTCCAAGGCTCAGGTCCCTGTCTGGGTGCCCATTGCCAGGGGCTGATTAGACTCCCAGACACCTGTGGGGAGAATGGCGGAGAACGGAGACAAAGGACGATATTCAAGGTACAGGGGGACCAGGAGGAACCTGGCTCTAGTGGACCGGCACAGCAGTCTCCACAACTGACCCGCTCTTCTTATCAGGAAAGGGCTAGTGCAGTTTTCATGGAACAGCAACTGCAGCAAACGGGGAACAAAGGACTGAGGAACAAGTCCTTCTCCTACCTGATGCCGCGCATTCTTTAGATCGCCCTCCGCAGATGCTATCTTGCCTAGAAATGCTGCGGTTACCAGCTTCCTCTGCACGGTCAGAAAGCAGGCAGCCTTCCACATACCTCTCTGCTCCTAAGGCAAGGTCACACCAGCCTCAGGACCGTGGGACCTGTCACGTAGCCTGGTCCCCAACATACCAACATATTATTTCATATCCCCTGGTCCCCAACGCAGGCTGTCAGGACACGCTCTGTCCTAGCCTGGCCCCGAGAACACCTTCCTCTACGTCAGGCTGCAGGTGATGCCTTGGGCAAAGAGCTGCATTGGAACTCAGATCCTCTCGAAGGCACGTCCTCCAAAGGGGAGCCAATGTCCTTGTTGCTTCAGTGACGAAGGAAAGACACCATCTAAGCCCCCAGCAGTGCTCTGGGGCCCTGGAGCTGTTGCAGTTGACTCCTGGGGTCACAGACACAAAGTGGAGCTTAGGTACAGGCTCTGGAAATGGAGGCGGTGGGGTGCAGGCCTCTAGACGCTGCATTTCTTCGTTACTTTTCTCTTGTTGCTGGGACAGAATACCCGACCCAAAATGAGGGAAGGAAAGGTTTACTGAGCTCACAGTTTGTGGAGGTTTCAGCTGGCTCCAAGGCAGTGACACATGGCAGAGGGCAACAGTTCCTGGTGGCAGAAGGCAGCAAAAGCAGCAAGAGCAGAGAGGGAGGAGCGAGAAGCCACTTTCTGTCCCTTGCATTGTACACCGGCTACCTGCCCTGGGCGGGCACAGCACTCGCACCCGTAATTCCAGCACTAGACAATAAATCAGTCACAAACGCTAGATTCAGCCACCCCCATGGCTGCATGAGGCTTGGGGGGACATCTAGACACATCTGCACTTCGGCCGGCCCACCTGAGACCCAGGGCCCCCTTTCTCGCTTGCAGGGCACGAGGATGCCTTAGGGTGACCTGAACGTGCCAGATGCCTGGTCACCACATGGGCAGGGTGCTCCCGAGGTCTCTGGGGTGGGGACTGCTCACTCAGTGAACTGCTGGCAGCTGCACCCAAGGGCGGGGCGGGCGGCACAAGGTGAGGTCTCCAGTCTCCATCACCCTTCTCCCGGGGACAACGTGTCCCTGTAGAAGCCCGGGGCAGATCTTGCAGATGACAGAGGGACAAGAAAGTACAAGACGTCCATGCCTCGTACGTGAGCCCAGCTGGTGAAGTCCCTGAAAGTGAAGGCCTCTGCAGTGTGCTTACCGGCCAAGCCAGGAGGGAACCGCCCTGACCCCGTGGAGCTCTTAGGGGACACCGGGCAGGCCCTGGACGGGGTTCCGTCAATAGGGTCCTGAATCCTGCCCCCGTAGAACCCCGGCTGTCCTCTAACAGGGCATCACAGGCACTGAGTTCTTAAAACAAACGTGGTGTGCTCAAAACACATGAGTATTTGCATTTAAAAATATTCCTTATAGTAGAACACACATTGCCCTGATCTCCCTCACAGTCTTCCCCTTGCTTCTAACACGCTCACCCATCATCTTGGCCACTGTCTGCAGCAGTTCTGAAGTCCTCTGTCCTGAGGGTCTTTACAAGGTATGATCAAAAATATGGTGAGTGCTGCTGCTGAGCACCACCCAACGGACGGGCAGGCTCGCAACGCACGACAGTGAATCTCATCCGGCTTCTTCAACAGATCGCCCATCTGGTGGAGCAGACCCACTGGCAGAGGCCTCGGTGTGGCCAGGGAGGGGCCTTTGCGGGTGGAACTGTGTCTGACAGAGAAGTGGGTGCAGACCTGCCAAGGCACTGGGCTTCCTCAAGGCCCGAAGGGGGTGGCAGACCACTCAGAGGTGGGCGGCCGGGTGCAGCGTCCTCCCTCGGGGTCGGGGCTCCTTCAGCAGCACCAGCAGCCACATGGGAGGAAGCAACGGCTTGACCCTGGCTGAGGCCACGGAAATCACGCTCTGCCCTCAGAGGTCCCATGGGAATGACCAGAGCCGGGGTGTGGCAGTGCTGTGGGGACACAGAGCAGCCAGGTGTGTTGGGGATGGCTTCCCACAGAGGAGGGCTGCTGTGGCTGTGCCCCAGAAGGAGCCAGCAGAGTGCCCGCTGGACGAGCGGCCCAGCCGAGGTGCAGGGAATCTGCCGTGTGCCCAGCACACAGAGGCCACCGGCCTGCGGCTCCAACCAGTACGGGTGGGCGGCTGCTCATGGCCATCCCTGTGGGTGCCTGCCGGGGCCTCCCAGAGCACACTGCCTGTGTCACCTCTTCAGTCCCAGCTGCCCTGAGCTTAGACTGGCCCTGTGCCCTTCAGACTCTCCCTGGCATGGAGCCTCGAGCCCACCCAGCTGTTCCTCACCAAAGCCTCCTGCGACTTCCCTGCAGCCCCTGAAGAAGGCAGCTCCTCCTCCATGGAGCCCTCCTGGCTTACCCCAGCAGCACCAGATGCTCCTCCCTGTGCTGTCACATCCTCACTCTGCTCCCCATCTCAGCCTGGCCCCACTGCCCCTGGGGGAAGCCTCTGGAAACCCTGGGGCTGGTGGCCACCCACAATGCACCTCTCCTTACTCCTGGAACCAGAAGTGCATGTGACAAGTGTGGGAGAGACACAGCACAACCGTGTGGCCAGGGCCACTGTGGAGCACATCCCGCACCCCCAAGAGGGCTGCTTTGGCAAGCACTGGTGTCAGTGTGATGGTGGTG